>NC_056728.1:628246993-628546993 GCF_019279795.1 Protopterus annectens | reverse complement strand
ACTACAACTCCTTCCACACCTCTTAGATAATCAGCTACTAACACCCACACAACATGGATTCAGGCCAAATCACAGTACTATGACTGCCCTCCTCTCCTTCCTTGAAACTATTAATAAAGCCCGGGACTCTGGCCTTATTGTTTCCACCCTACTACTTGACCTTTCTAAAGCCTTTGATACTATCTCACATAGCCTGCTTTTAACTAAACTCTCTAAACTTAACCTATCCCCTCCTTCCGTGAACTGGTTCTCCAGCTACTTATCTAACCGATATCAAGCAGTAAAATGGAAAAAGGCCACCTCCTCATTTCTTAATACCCCAACCGGAGTTCCCCAAGGTTCCATATTAGGTCCTCTTCTTTTTAATATATTTATAAATGATTTCTGGAACTCTATTCCTTTCTCAAATATCATTCAATATGCAGATGATTCAACTATCATCTGCTCTACCACATCTACCCCTACACTCCTAAAACTTACTCAAGAAGCTTTTTAAACCACTGAGCTATGGATGAAAAGAAACCACCTTGCATTAAATCCCTCTAAAACCAAACTAATGGTATTTACTCCCTCTAAAGCTACCTCATTCAACTTAAACTCTTTCACTATTACTAGCCAAAACAATATACCTCTGGAACTGGTATCAGAGACCAAATTACTTGGGGTCCAAATCGATAACCAGCTTAAATTCCACTCCCATTTACAACTAAATATAAAAAAACCCCATCAAAAACTAGGCATGCTCTACCGACAAAATCATTACCTTACACCTGCCACTAAAGTAACTCTCTCTACTTCCTTTCTTATCCCCTCTCTTCTCTACGGAATGCCTCTTCTCACTAACCTACAAGCCTCTCTAAAAACACAACTTTCATCCTGCTACAACAAAATTGCCAAATTTGCTACCAGCCATAAGTCCTCCTCCCATCACTGTTCCTCTCTCCAAAAACTAAAATGGCTAGAACTTCCAAATCATCTCATCTATACTCAACTAACTCTTGCACACAAGCTCATTTTCAACCCCTCCCTGTGTCCCTCCCTCTCTTCTACCTTTAAGATGCACCTACCTGATCGAGTATTAAGGTCCAATAATCAAAATCTAATAGAAGTGTACAAAACATCCCATCCACCAGGCAAAAATCTTCTATCTTATGGTCTAGCACGTCTCTGGAACTCCCTACCACCTTCCATTCGTATCACTTCTAACCATTACTCTTTCAAAAAATCTCTTCACTCACACCTAATATCCCAATGGGAATGCTCCTGCTCTCTCCCCACATAACTAATGATGGCAAACTCCTTCTTCCCTTCATTCCATGCTTCAGTTTCCTTCTCTTTCTCTCTCAATCTCTATTCTCATCAAAAACGTTCTCCTTCTATCAACTCTCCATATATTTATATTCCTGTTACTTATATGCTATTTGTAAATAATGCATCAAACTGTAACTGTTATCTGTATATTCCTAATAAGAAATGCCTCTCAGCTGCTACAGTGCAATGTTCCATTGCCAGTCTGTTTCAATTTCAACCTCATCACTAGTCTGCATTATTTGTAATGTTTGCTGTATCAATTGTAAATGTTTTGCTCAAAACTACAACCTTTGTATAAATATCATCTTTAAACTATTGTAACCAAGATTGTTATTGGAGCTTTTCTCCCCAGGACTCCATTGAAAACGGGTTCAAATGGCCCAATGGACTATCCTAGTAAACCAACTGCAAATAAATAAATAAATACCAATTGTGTATGAGAACTCCTTGTCTGAGTACCAGTGGGCTGCCCTTACTGATACAATAAAATTGCTGTAGCTTTTGAGCTACACTCCCTAACATTCAGAAATCATTCTGTGCCAGTTAAACTACATGTAGCTATTCTCTGCCAAGCAGTGAGAGACTGTCTTCCAATACTGCATAAACATATAATCTGAACACTTTACTCTCAGGTGCAGCTTGAATTGTGCTCACCCCTTCTGCAGTAGGTTTCTCAAATGAAAAACGTTTTTAAGAGGGTTTTACACTGATTCAAATCATGTTTAAAGATTTTTTTCTTTCCATCTCTATGAAATCATAATACTGTTATATTTATTATCAGTCTCCATTTACTGCATTTACCATCTACTGTAGATATCACCAAAAGTGTTCCTGAACTGAAGCCACTATATTGTTTATTTTGTTTACAATAATCACATTACTGTTTGAATCAAACACTGTTTTTCAACTCTAAATATATCTTTACTGGTCTGTGCCTGATTTAGTTGCTGTTCTCCTTCATTTTTGTCTTTAACAGTATCCATGACTCAGAAGGTAGTAGACTTGACTCTGATGTAGGAATGTCTGACGACTGTGGGTTCTCTTCTCCACACCTAGTATTTAGATGCAAGTTTTCAGTATTGAAAATGTTTTGCAATAAATGAGGGAAGCTGCACTCTTAAGGTACCATCCTCAGGATGAGTTATTAAACTGAGATCTCTTATGAATGAACTGATGGTAATTTTCATGGTTATGAAAGATTTATTTATTTTATTTTTTTACTTTATTTTACATTTGCTTACTGGGAAGGTCCGAATGGACACGGGTCCTTTTTCAGCAGAGGCCCAGTGAGAACAGTTCTACATACAACATATAACTTTTACAACTGACATTTTTGGATACATAAGACACTTTGATATACACAAAAACAGTACCACTGTAGTATGACAGTACTTATCATAATAAAACCTAAATGCAGCTACATGAAGTATTTAATTTCTGACTTACAGCAGTCTATTTATGTTCAAAATTGCATATAGTTACATTTTTAGGTATGCCATGCAGATTCAAAGGATCTCAAAGCTAAGGATGTAACACAAGTTGCCATAAAAAGGTGGAATGAGGGGTTATTGTAAGTAGGAGAGAGTAGAACAAAAGTTGGTAACAGAGTAGTAGGGAAAGACTAATCAGGGTTGTCACAGTTACAGAGCCATGATTGCTGTAGGTGGGATTTTTAAGGCTGCTTTGAAGGAATTAGTGGAAGTTGTGGCTGAGATGTTGAGGGGAAGGTTGCTCCAATGTTTAGCAATAATGTTGCTATAGAGGGATATACCTGCAGAATTACTTGCGTTAGTCACATTTTATTTATTTATTTGACATTTGTTAATCGGGTTAGTCCGACTGGGTAGAGACCACTTTTCAGCGGAGACCCAAGGAGAAAAGCTCCACAAAACAGTTACATAAAAATTTGAATGGATATAGTAAAACGAAAATTATAACAATAAGAAAGCATACAAAGAAGGAAATTCTCAAGCATAAATCTAAAAACTGTACAATATTATACATATTTTTTTCTTATATTTGTTATACAGGAATGGTATGAATGAACATGAGTCAGAAAGAGACAGAAATGCCAGCAGTATGAGATATGAAGACAGTTAAAGAAGAAGGTTGAAGTGTGGGGGATAGGCAGAGAAATAGTCTAAGTTAGGAGGAGTATATACATTCATAGTAGGTAGACTTTAAATGAAAGACTATAGTAGATAGGAATTAAGTGAGTGACTAATGAGAGGAAGATTGACAGGTAGAGATAATAGCGGGTAGGAAGAGAAATATAAGGTAGGATTGGAAGATAAGAATATATTTTTTATTGGATTGTAGGACCCTAGTTTTGGTGCTTGGGTGTAGTAAGTTTTGTAGTGAGGGATTTTTTTAGGGTAGTGAAGTAGTTTGTGGGTTAGTATAAATTGATTGTAAAGAATCAGAGGGGGAAGTTCCAGCCAGCTAAGTTTTTTTAAGGGGAATCCAGTGGTGTGTTCTGTGAGGAGTACTGGTTGCAAAATTGGCAATTTTAATATAACACGCTTGCAGCTTTGAAAGGTTGGAATTTCTGAGATTGGTGAATATTCATGAGGCGTACAAAAGAGTGGATATGAGATGTGTGCGTGCAATAGTGGCTCTGCTGGAGCCTGTTAGGAGATGTTTATTTCTGTTTAGCATGGTTAGTTTCTTATGCACTTTCTTTATGGTATATGATATATGTATTCCAAATTTCATGTTGCTGTCAATTTCAACCCCTGGCAGTTTGGTGTGACTGACTGGAAATGTGACTATATGATTACTGGAGGTGATGTTAAATGTAAGGTTATGAGTAGAATGCTGTGTGGGTGGAAAGATAAGAAGCTTTTTTTTTGGATTTAATATTAGTTGTGATTCAGAGAGCCATCTTTCAACAGCAAGAAAGAAGGATTATGTTTGTTGTAGTACTGCATGGGGGAATGAAGAAGCATTGATTAATGTGGATTCATCCACATATTGGATGACAGAAGCGTGAAGTGTGGCAGTATGAAAGTTATTAGTGAAAATAGAAAACAGCAGTGGTCCAAAAATGGAACCTTGTGGGACTCCTAGTGAGACTGGTAGTAGTGGAGAGAATTCCTGGTGCCATCTGACTGCATGCTGTCTGCCTGTTAAGGAAATGGTGTGAGCTGAGATTTAATTCTGAGAGAGTGCTGATGAGTTTATCATGATTAACCATATCAAAGGCCTTGGAAATGTCTAAAAATGCAGCTGAGACATATTTTCCATTGTTCCTGTGGTTGTTGACTGTCTGTATGAAAAACATAAGGGCTGTAGTAGTGCTATGTGATGGTCTAAAACCATGTTGTGCATTTGTGAATTTGTGCATTTTCTTCTCAATTTTTTTTTTATTTTTCAAATACATTTGAATGAATTCCATAGTATTTATACATAACATCATAAATAACTATGTACACTATTTACATTAGTCTGACACTATAACAGATCTTAATGTATACAGTTACTTTATAAGTATGTCCAATCCATTATCAGAGTGTCTGATCAATTATTACATAGTGTCAATCAATGAGAAGACTTTTCCCCAAGGGTTGTTGATAAATGGCTTTGGTTAAATTCTTAGTTCATTAATTTTAATTTCCAATAATGATGTGGTCTTCAGTAGGCTGTAAAAGTCTTCCAAAGTTGGTATTGTGTTTGTATTCCATCTTCTTGTAATACACATTCTTGAAATTGCAAGTATAGTCCGTACTAGATACATGTTTGACCTATTCAAATGAGGACCTTCATTCACATTTACTAATACAAGATCTTTAGTTAAATAAAATGATTAAATAAAGCTTGTAGAAAGTTATTAATGCCATTCCAAAATGGCTTAATTTTAACACAGTCAAAGAAATTGTGGTTCCAATCTGCATTGTGTACTTGCTCACATCTCCAACATATTCCTTTTATGGAAGAATTAATTTTACTGATTCTGTCTGGGGTTAAGTATGCTCTGTGCAAGTATTTCCAATTAAAAACTTTCCAGTATTGTGTAAAGGATGTATGTTTTATCGATAATAAGATATTTGTTTTAATATCTTCAGTTAACTGTATTGAGTGTCTTTTTGTTTTATATTTCCAATATGAGATTTTGGGTGTTGTTTTATAGTTTATCAATATTTTATAAAATTTTGAAATACTGTTTCCCATGTCAAGGTCATTATATATGAGTTCATATATGTATTTTGTAAATTTAAGTATTTCTTTAAATGAAGAATTGTTAATTGTTCTACTTAAATCTTGCAAATATGACAGGATACTCTGTAAAGTTAGCCAGTCCTGTTGTGGAATTTTGTATGTTGTTTTCATTTCTTGCATATCTAAAACTTTAGTTCTTTGATACACTGGAGCCAACAAACAAATCCTTTCGGCCCCCAGGAATTAATAATTTCTCTATATATTTTATGTGGAAAGTTCTTTATGACTATAAATGGTGTTAAAAGATAAAACCAGATTTTTAAATCTATATTTGCATTAATAATTTTCCTAAATGAGTCAATGTAATAATTAATCATACAAGTTTTAGTGGGTTTAATTATGTTACATTGCATACTAATACATAATATGTGCCATGGCAAATTGTTTTTATGTGCTATTTGAAATTTTTTTAATCAAATTCATTTATCGATATTACAGTTATTAATTCTTTCCAATTTGCAGAGTAATTTGGACTTATCTAATCTGAGATTGTTTTAGATATTGATGTTTTTATATATGTTTCTATATGAGGAAAGTTTAATCCTCCCTGTTTCCATGGTCTGATATGATGTATTAAAGCTATTCTGTTTCTTTTGGGAAACCATAAAAATTTTATTAGGCATGAATTAATTTCTTTAAGTATATTCCTTTCTGGTAACAGTTGTATTGCCAAGGCTATATATAGGATCTTGTGCAGTAAAACCATTTTTATTAACTGCAGTCTATCTTCAAATGTTAATAATATTTCGTTCCATTTTTCCACAGAGATTTTAATTGTATTGATGATATTATTGTAGATTTTTGAGACTAATTCATTATTATCCTTGCATAACTCAATTTCTAGATATTTTAAGGTAAATTCTTGTTTCCCTATGATGCGATCCCCCTTAGTCTGCAGTTTATTTTATTTAAAATAAAAATTTTGATTTTGATTTATTGAAATGGAGTCCTGAAGTCATGTAAAATTTGTCAATTAATATATCTAATTCTTCTAATGTCTCTTTTGTATTAGATAATGTTAGTAATATGTCATCAGCAAATAGCATTACTTTAGAATTGTATTGTTCATAAGCATCTATTCCTTTGATTTTTATATTGTTATGAATTGAATCTGCCAATATTTCAATAGCCAGAGCAAATAGAATCGGTGACATGGGACATCCTTGTTTAGTGCCTTTTGTTATATGTATAGATTCTGAGGTAAAAGGACCTAACTTGACATACCCTAAATTATTTGTATATATATATATATTCTTTAGGAGATGAACAAAGGATGCAGGAAATTCAAATAGCATTAGGATTTTGAATAAATAGTCTCAATTTAGGGAATCAAATGCTTTCTCTATATCTAAGCCGATTATGAGTGTTTCTTTATTTTCTTTATTAACATAATTTAAAAGACAAATTATCTTTTTAATATTGTCATGTGTGTGCATATGATATATAAATCCAGTTTGATCATTATTTATTGTGTTGGATAGTGGTATTTTCATTATGTTAATTAATATTGTCATAAATATCTTATAGTCATTATTTAATAATGATATAGCTCTATATGAGGTACAGAGGTTTGGGGATTTATTTTCCTTTAGGATTGGTGTGATTAAGGAATATCTCCAAGAGGGTGGTATTAAAGCTTGTGACTGAATTTCTAATAGAGTTTTATGGAAGAGCGATAGTATTTCTGAATGAAAAAGTTTATATATTTCCATAATTATGCCATATGTACCTGGAGCTTTATTATTTTTATCCTCTTTTTACTGTATTTGTAATTGCTTTGTAGGATATGGTTGCTTGCAGATCTAGTTTTAATTTTTTTGTTTTTTTTTATATTAGAACATTTTTCATCTAGATTTAATTGATCGATATGTATATTTTCTTTTTGGAAATGTTCCATATAGTGGTTTCTATAGGCATCAAGAATGTCACCTATATCCGAGACATTTTTCCCTTTCTTTTCATGAAAGATACTTTTAACGTTATTAGTTTTTAATTTTATTTTGATTCTTGTGGATAAATTATGTAGATATTTGGGAGAAGTGGCCAAGGTATTAATTTTTAGTTTTTCTAATGCTAAACTAGTTTTATGTATCAGAATTTTGTAGCATTTATTGTTTAATACTTCTACTTTCTTTTTCATCTCCAAATGGTTATGATTTTTTTTCAGCTTTTACTGACAAAAATTTGGATTGTAGATCTAATAATTAAGAGTCTCATTCTCTGATTTTTTTTATACCAAGTTAGGGTTTTACCATATATGTAAGCTTTTAATGAGCCCCATATCATTATTTTATTTATCTCTGTGGTGTAATTAATATCTAAGAAGAACTGTAATTCAGATAATAACCAGGGTTTGAACTCTTTAAGTTTAGTTATATATGCTGGAAGTCTGGAGTTAAAGATTAATGGTTTGCACCCATTTTGAAGTTTTAATAGCAATGAATTGTGGTCTGAAAAGGGGCAGGGAGTGATTGAGAAATTAATGATTTTAGAGTATAAGTCATGGGCAGCAAATATTTTATCTATTCTAGTTTGGATACCAAATGTGTGATCTTGATGGGAAAACAACAAAGCTTTATCTTCTTTAACTTTGAAAGTATCTACAAGGTGAAATTATTCTACCCACTTGTTTAAAGCTTTTGATACAGCAGATGTACACAGCGGTCTTTTATTTGTAGTTTCAGGAATATCAAATATGCAGTTAAAATCTTCTCCTAATATTAAGTTCCCTTTATAATTATTGAAAATGAAATCCAAGTGTTTTTTTAACAGTTCCTGTTTCATTGCCTGGGAACCAGTATAGATTGGCTAGGGTCCATATTCTGTTATTATATTTAACTATTACTAATGCCATAGTGCCTTCTTTATCTTCATACTTATAAATGATTTCTGGGTTAATCACATTTGTTTTCCATAAAATTGCTTCCCCTTTTGTCTTTGTCTTAAAAGTGGATTGGGCCAATATCATATATTCCTTAGGATTCCATTTGTAATTGCCATTTGTTTGGAAATGCGTTTCTTGAAGGAAGACAATTTGTGCTTTGTTCAGTTTTAAATATTTCAGTATATTTGATCTCTTGTTAGGATTGTTTAAGCCATTGGTATTTAAAGATAATAAAGTTAAATCCATCTTATGTTATTTAGACTATGTATTTTTGGTTTTATTGTGACTACTAAACATTTTTCTCTGATAACTATAAAGTATTGTTTGAGCTTTTAAATGAAATTATCAGTTTTATACTTTGAGTGTTTACCAATAAAGTAATGTTTTGGTCAGGTATACTAAAAATGTTTTGGTGAAATAACAACTTTAAATTAATAAATGTTAACAAAACTAAGATCCGCACTAGCCATAGAATGAAAATCATTCCTAATCTAATGGCTAAACCTAAGTCCATCAGATTATCAGTCATACCTTGACAACCCAGAACATCTGAGCTCCATAAATTGAATTATCATGTGGAGCATATTTGTAATAGGAATAAGCAATATTTATATTCTTTTGAACTGATACAGTACTATTGTAGATTAGACATAATTCTAATACAATATAAATGTCTACTTATTGTATAAGCAATTAATATTTACATGAAAGATAGATGACAAGCAATTCAATCAAAGTAAAGTAGGAGGTATCATATATAAAACCTCAGTAAAAGATTATAGCACACAGTTATTTAACATATGCACCCTTACTGATGAAGTCTTTCAAAACTTATTACTTAATATAAATAGATAGTAATAAGATTTATACCTAATGTTTATAATACAATGTATTTTACTGGATATATCAGAAGTTATATTTCATTGTTTGCCAGCATTTAAGTAATCATTTTGTTTGTTGCTAACTTACTTAAAGCATCAAGTTGGTTTTATGTGAACATTGATAAAAGTTAGTGCATTTTAATTATCAGTGCATCCCTCTTCCCCCTATTTCCTACACATAAGGATTTTCATATCAGTCATTTTTTATTATAAAATTAGTGAAATTATAGCTTAAAAACAACAAATTCACTTATTATGATTAATGATTACTAGTTCCCTTTCCATATTCATAAATTGCCATTTTACAGCATATACTGAAAGTTTGTAGATTGAAATGGCAACATTCTATTTTGTATAATCAGCACTGGTTAAACTGAGTGATTATTGTCAATTTAATACTATTTGTTCAGAATATGATTGTTACATTCTGTGACATTTCTAGTTCAGGCCACAATTCAAGTTAAAGCAATTATATGACTTGTTATGCACATTTGCTTATATGAGAAAATCATCATGCTTCTCCTTGATGTTCAATATAGTGTATGTCATTTGTGACAAGTTAAAACAGTAGTTTTATTATACACAAGCCCATGTTATTAAACTGAGTGTCTACTGTCAATTTAATACTATTTGTTCAGAATATGATTGTTACATTCTGTGACATTTCAAGTTCAGGCTTCTATTGTTTCTCTTGAACAACTTTGTCAGTTTGATGTCATGTATATAACATTAGTTACCTTGGTAACCACTTAAGTATTATATATGGTCAAGATGGGTTACAGAGACTACAATTCAAGTTAAAGCAATTACATGACTTGTTATGCATATTTACTTATATAAGAAAATCATCATGCTTCCCCTTGATGTTTAATGTAGTGTATGTCATTTATGACACGTTAAGGCAGTGATGTTATTATACACAAGCCCACATTATTAAATTCTGTCTTTAATATCTAAATTCAGCAGACTGCTTCATCTTACATGACGATTATATATTTTATGTCTAGATTTACTAAAATCATACATTACATAACTATTGTATGTGTGTTTTTTTTTTTTTTTGGCTGTTGCTTAGTTATGTGCGAGACCACAAGCTGTAATGCTTATTCTTATTATTAGCTGCCTCCAGGCATGTTTATACAGTCCATAGACTTTAAATTATGAGACCCTGTTAGTTTCTTATTTGTTATAAGTATATTTCCATCCTTACATACACACATGTCAGTACTTCAAGCACGGGCAACAATGCCCGTCCAGTTTTGCCAGGATACCATTCACTAGTTCATGTGGTGTGCACAGGGTCCTGGGTCCTAGACTTGGCAGTGAAATGCATGATGGTAAGGGGGTGGGAGGTTGGCATAATGGCTAAGATGTTTACCTTACAGACACAAGATGCAGGGTTTGATTCTCACATGGGGTAACTGGCTAGGCTTAAAATGGACCACAAGGGCAGTTAGCCTAGTACTAACCTATGAACCTATGCTTCCAGGCTGTTCTTAAAATATCCAAACCAATATTTGTCCTGTTCCATTTTACCAGCCTGTTTCATGAAGTGGCCACTCTGCCAGTAAACCACTCAACATACCTTCCATTCCCACAGATATTTCCACAAAGGACATCTGATGACTCTCCAGTACTTCCTGGCAACCTCAAACACCCCTAGAATCAGCTATCCCCATATGCCCAAAATGTCCGAGCAAGCTCACCTCCCAGACCACTGCAAAGGGCACTGCACAAGACCAAGTGGTCTTAGTCTTTCAAAATAATTCAGACTTCCACTCTTATGTAAGTCCTTAATGTGTTTAGACCAAAATACATTTTAATTATAAAATTGTACTTATTATTTATTTATTTATTTATTTTTTATCAAGAATCAACTTAATGAGCTAAATGAAGTGTTGGGAGACCATCAATATGTGTACATGTGGTTTAAAACAGCCCCTTTATTATATATTTTTTTCAAACCAAAAACTTCATTGCTGAGAATCATCTAGGAGGCTCCTCAGAGCTGTTAAGCATTATTGTCACTCTGTTTCTGTAACTATGACCTAGGAGAGTCTGTTTCTGTTAGTGTGTCTGTGTACTGCATACTAGAGGCTCACAATGCACTTGAAGCAATACTTCATTGCAACTTCAAGCATAAATTCCCTCCCTTTCAGCGAGGCAGCAGCCAGGAAAAGAAAGGAGAGCCAACAGATAAAAAAAAAATAAAATAAAAATAACCTCCCAACAAACCACCACAACAACAGACAACACATTCTTCTAGCCTTCCCACCTCTCACTCAGCAGATGCACAAACAAACTATTCTCTGCCAAAAATATCCCAAATCACAGTTTTATCCAGCCCCTTCCCTTGGATCCAGGCTAAAACAACAAATGTCTCTTCCTAATACACAAGCATCAGTAAACCTCGATCACAAGCCACAAACCACAGCTTCCCAGGGATGAAAACACCAACATACAGCAGCTGCCAGACACACCTGCATCCACACACACCATGTCAGGCTTAATCAAACAGCACCCGAAGCTATGATACCTGCCATAATTGATATTAACTATGTTTAGACAGAATAATAATGACATTTGTACTAGCTGCCAGACATGGCTGCATCCACGCACAAAAAGACAAATCCAGGCAGAAGCCGAAGCAGAAACCAAGGTGTAAAAATGTTTAATCCAAATGTAAAATTTTTCGAAAGGTACAACCAAGACAAAACAATTCAGTTGAGTGCGCTTTCACTCTACTATTGCAGAGGTTCCTCAGAACAATTAAAACCACAATTACATCCTTTATATAATGAAATGCAAAATTGATTAATTGATTCAACTGATTTCCTTAAAGGAATAAATTAATTGTTTACAAAATTCTATATATTAGTCATGAATAACCCTGCCAAAAAATATAAACCTTAAATAAAATGTGCAAAATTCTTAACCAATTATTATCGAAAACACGAGAAAGTATTGCATCAAAATACATGTATGCATAAAATTACGTAAAAATGTATACATAAACTATCAACCATTAAATTAAAAATCACAGTTTTATCCAGCCCCTTCCCTTGGATCCAGGCTAAAACAACAAATGTCTCTTCCTAATGCACAAGCATCAGTAAACCTCAATCACAAGCCACAAACCACAGCTTCCCAGGGACGAAAACACCAACATACAGCAGCTGCCAGACACACCTGCAGCCACGCACACCATATCAGGATTGATGAAACAGCACTCATAGCTGTGATACCTGCCATAATTGATATTAACTATGTTTAGACAGAATAATGATGACATTTGTACTAAGAGCTTTCTACTATTATTTAACCAGGATATACATGACATTTCTAAATCATTAACTGAAGAAGGCATTAGTCTCCATGACAGCATTTTTTTAAACACTCTACTGTTACTGCTATTATATATGATGTTAATTTGTTACATTTGAATCTGAAGTCTGATGAATGGTACCTTGTTGAATTAGTTAATTAACTACTTAAATTATTATAAGTAAATCAATGAAAAATGAACAAGATAAGTATTCAGTGAGTTCTAGTAGGGGAATAGAAACTTCTGTTTGTATTATATGTTGCTTTGTTTGGCTTATGTATAATGTAAATAGTAACCCATCTTGACCTACCTTTGTTTGTGAAGAATTATTGTACTCTTTGAACATTCTGAATAAATCATTACTGTTTCTCAGTTGTTTAAGAAACCCCCTTTTTTTAATAAAAAACAGATGACAAGTGATGTGCCATATCAGTTGATACTTTGAGAGATGTATTTGTAAGAGTTATTTTTTTGGGACAGCTATCTTGGAATCAGTTTTTTTGTTTCTTCTTTCTAGCATTAATCCAAGGATTTTTTCTTTTATTCTTTTAAGAGAAAGGGTCATCCATTCCATTTCTTCTGGGATAGACACTATGTTGTTGTTTTTTGATGAATATAGTAGCTTCTTCTAAGTTATTAAAGGTTCTGATCTCATTGGCAAAAAGTATTTTTATCTTGGCTGGAAAGACCAGCTATGCTTTAATATTGTTTTGTTTCAACAGTTTTATTATTGGCCAGACTTTTTTCCTTTGATCTAGTGTTCTGGAAGAATAATCATTGTCAAACCTTATCAGACTTTGATTGTATTTTAAGGGTGATTTTCTCCAAGCAGATCTTAATATTAGTTCATTGTCCAGAAATGAAAGAAATGTTATAACTATGGATCTAGGTGAAGTATTTGTTGTGTTAGAAGCAGGTTTCCTCAGTGCTCTATGCACCCTTTCATTTCCAAATGAAAGTCCCTCTTTCAAGTCAAAAAATTCAGGAATCTAGGTTGTTAAGAATGAAATAATGTCTTTTCCTTCAGTGTTTTCAGGCAGACCAAAGATCCTTATGTTGTTTCTCCTTTCTCTGTTTTCTAAGTCATCTATTTTGTTAAGCAGCCATGTATTCTGTTTAAGCAGGAATTTGTTTTGGAATTCTTCCTCTTTGAGTCTCCCTTCAATGTAATTTAGAGAAGTCTCTATATTTGTTATTTTTGTATTGTGTTTCTGTAATAGTTCCTTAAGAGTATCAGTCTGTTTTTGAGAATTTAATTTGAGGTTTTCTAAGTCACTTTTAAAGCCATCCATCTTCAAAGATAGTTCCTGTAAGGTAGATGTCATCAATTGCAGTTCTTATTTCAAAGCAGCATCTGGATGAGAATTCCTTGAGTTGTTCACATTCAGTGATTCAATACAGCTCCAAGTTACTTGACAGGAATTTTTTTGTATATCTCCAAGAAAATTTATATTTATGTAGTTTAGTAGTTTATCTATAGATTTCTGACATTTTAAACTTGAAAATAATAAAATTTTCCTATATTATTATACTAGTTTAAGGAGCTCTCAAAATTTACTGCTCTCAGTTGGCCATCTAGGCTACGCCCCTTGTGAATAGATTTTGAGAGTTTAGGAATGTCATGATTTGTGTGTGTACACACCTGTCAAAGATTTTGGAGAGGGAGACAGTATGGTGATTGGTCAGTAGTTAGTAAGTTCTTTAGAGTTGCCTCCCTTGTGGAGTGGAGTGATGTAGATAATTCTACAGAGGTGAGGGACTAGGTTTTAAGATATGGAGTGATTAATGAGAATTGCTACAGGACATGCAATTGCATTGGCAGCAATTTTTAAGAATTCAGCTCATAGTCTATCAGTGGAAAGAGTTGTACGTTTTAGTTTACTAAGCATCTTTCTAATAGTGGAGATGGAGAGATGGGGACAGATTGCAGTGAAAACTCTGTTCAATACTATTATTTTTGGGTGACTTGATAGTAGTAGAAGGATTTTGAGAGTTAGCTAGATCTAGGATGGAATCTATAAAGAATTTGCTGAACTGAGTTGATATGTTTGTTGAGCTGTCAGTGGTTGCAGGGATAGGGCTGCCAGCTTTAACTGGTTGAAGAACTCTATTGATGGTTGTCCAATTTTTTTTAGGATTGTTTTGATGTCCATTTTGTATGCTGTGGTAATAGCTTGTTTTGTCTCGTTTAATCATTTTCTTTGCCTTATTTCTAAGTTAAAGATATTTTTGTTTGCCAGTAGGGGTGCCTGCTTTTTTCAGGTTACCCTGGCTTTGTCCCTGTTATGTAGTAGATATCTGGTCTCTTTGGATAACCAGGGGGCATAGTTAGCTTTAATTCTGACGGTTCTGAGGTGTGCATAGTGGTTTACTATGTCAAGGAAGATTGAGTTAGGATACAGCATAATCTAAATTTAGTATTTTCAAGTGCCAGTTGCAATTTGCTAGAGTGACTATAAAGTTGTTGGAGTGAAAGGATTTTTTTAGTATGTATTTGTTGATAAGTGGTGGGTTTTGGTAGATAGGTTCAACTTCTGATTAGATAGGTTGATAAGTGGTCACTCAGGCTGTCTGGGAGACAGCCTGAATAACTAACTTGGTCTGGACTGTTTGACAATATCCAGTCCAGTACTGACTGCCTCTTTGTTGTTTTATCGACTCTAGCTGGGGCTTGGATAAGTTGTGAAAACCTGTGGAGGTTGATGAAGTATGTAGGGTTGGAAGAACTGCATGTTAGCCAACCAATATTGAAATCTCCAAGTATTATGGTTTCTTGAGGAAGTGAGCTAGAGGGCCAGTGAAGTACATTTTCTATGGTATCTATATTGTTACCTGGTGGAAGGTAGCATTCGATTAGGTTAATCTTTTTTTTTTTTAGTATTAATATGTAGTTTAGCAATTATAACTTCTGCTGATCCTAATGTGAGTAATGGAAGGTCCAGTATTTCAATGTTAAGTTTGTTTTTAAATAAGATCTTATGGCTTTTATCAAAGGAAAAGTCATATCATTTTTTACAATAATCAAAACATAAAAAAACAGTATGTACACCCAAGCAAACCCAAGCAAAACAGCTCTCCCTTATTAATCAATGAAAATATATAATTGTACATACATTACCCGCGGTAGTGGTGCTGCGGTAGCATTGTCACCTCACAGCAAGACGTTGTCCCGTTCGATTCTCAGCTAGAGCGTCTTCTGTGTGGAGGCATGCATGAATGGGCATACCTTCGTTGAAGGTTGTGCGTCAGGGCTGGTAACTTGGCATGTAAAAATCCACTACCAAACATTAGCTGACCAGAGTTCCGCTGTGGCGACCCCTAACCAGGATAAGCCGAAAGATGCAACAACAACATACATTAGGCAAACAAAACAAGAAAGAGACAGATCAAAACAGTCAATGATTCATCCCCAGCATAAAAAATAACAGTTTTACCAAAAACACAATTTTTTTCTATACAAACCTGCTCCTAAATAAAATATTTCTTAAGCTTCTGTCTGACTTAGTCTGTTCTGTCCCTCTATTCACATAATTTATTAAAAAGAACATTACATCATCTTCCTTGTATTTAAGGTAACAAGAAAAACAATTTCATTAAATACCTTGTATTTAGGGTAAGAAGAAAAAACAATTTCAATGTTTTGGTGTCTTTCTGTGACAACTGCCAGGGCAGATAGCTATGTGAGTAAAACTGATTTGGGTTAGTTATGTATATACAGTGCGTTTCTCTTGTTTCAGTCATTTTAAGATGGCAGTGCCTGTGTGGCAGTGGCCTCTTTGGCTCCTGTTGTTTTTCTGTTTGTTTGTTTTGATGCTGTTTCCCATAGTTCCCCATAGTCGCATCATTTTTCTGGGTCGCTGGTGGTGGAGTGTAGAGAGGAGGTAGTTGTGGTGTCAACCAATTGGTGAATTGGTTGGACAGTGGACTGTTGGATTTGCTCAGGTGGCTTGGAGTGGTTGGAGTGGCGGAATGGTTGGCCTAGCTGTGGCTATTCAGGCCTGTGTGTGGACAGACGAGCCGGGAGGAGTGGATGGCGGAGATGGAGTGCTGGATGGTGTTGGAAGGTGTTGTGCTGGATCCAAGTGTTTTGTGGAAGTGGAACTGGACCGTTGCTGGCGAAGACAAGTTTGTTGTAGAAATGGATGGTAGATGGTGACTGTGATTGTGGAGACTGTGGTCGTTGGCCTGGACAAGGTCGGATGGTGGAGAGCAAACTGTCAGCTTGGATGTGTGGTGAGCTGGACTTTGTTCTGTTGGATTGGTGGAATTAGATTGGTCTTGCTGGTGTGGAGATGCAGTTTTGATTGGTTGGGACCTTGCGTTATGTGTGTGTATGTTGTTTATGTGATTTGAGTGCTTTGTGTTTTTGTTGTAAATAGTCTGTACTGTGTATAAATGAGCTAGAAGGAATGTAATTTCGTTCAGCTGTTCATTTTTTGGTTGTATGGTCTGAATGACAAGTTTTGCTTTGCTTTGCCTTTTTTTTTTCTTTTTACTGCTAGTTTACTCAAAGTTGTTAATACATTTTATGTATGTATGTATGTATGTATGTATGTATGTATGTATGTATCTATGCATGTATTTATTTATTTATTTAGTTTTAAAGTTTTAGAGTATCATACTAAGAAAAAACTCATGCTCACTTATCTGAAGCCAAGGAGAGGTTAATTGCTTGTGAATTGTGTGAAGAGATAGTAGGTAGCCTTTGTATTTAAGGTGACAAGGAAAACCAGTTCAAGTTTTTATCACCATGTGAGGAAGTCTGATTTCTCCACTTCACCTGGCTTCTTACTGCTACGTTACTAAGCCTAGTGGTTTTAAAGCAGTTTGCTCAATCTGTTAATTTAACTTTGAAAGTTCCAACTGCTCATATCTCATTTGTTCCTAGGATGACATTATTCAAAAGATACCAAGAACTTCATTTACACACTCATTCACATCTTCACATGTATAAACTGACATTCCAGTGCCTACAGCTTTAACCCTTTTTGGTGTATTTTTAAAATCTCACTTTAGTATGGGTGCCTAAAACTGTCCTACAAAGGAATGGGAAACTAATATAATGCACTCATTTTGTCTAGTCAGAAAACTTATTTTAAAACTTACCAATTCACAGACTGTGTGACAAAGGTAAAACTTAAGTTTTGACTATCACTCCCCATTTCATTAATTTTTACTTTTAAACCAAGGGTCAGCTCCCAGTGTACCCTCCTGCCTATCTGATGAATCTGGGCATCTTGGGGCAATGTAGAAATTGCCTCATGTACACAGAAAACACTCTCCTCCTACCACCCAACACTACAACCTGTGAGAGATGCACTTATCTAGCCAAACTGGAGGTAAAGCTCTCTCCAACCAAGACTGAACTTGACAGTCAAGAGGAGAAGGTAAACACTTGCACCACACCACACTCATCACATAGCCTCACTAAATCTATACCACCAAAATCCACACATAGTAGCACAAAAACATTCGGGGAGGCTCTTAATAATAATCTGCTCAAGCAACAGAGACCTCCAAAGCAGAAATGCAAGCAACCTCCATCCCCCAACACAACCCAAATGACACATAGCCCGCAGACTCAGTGTGCCACTCAACCACAGCCAATAAGGCAAAACAATGTACCCAACACACTAGTCATAGGTGACTCTATAGTCAGGCACACTGATGTCCCACTCACCAGGCTAAACAAGGAGAAGGTTACTGTCAGCTACCTGTCGTGTGCCAGGATCCGCCACATAACCCATGCACTCAGGTCACTCCACAACAAGTACAAATATGACTCTGTCATTGTCCATGTTGGTGTGAACGACCTCAGATGTACCTCCCTGGACTACATGAAAAGAGACATGGAAGAGCTCTCCGATCTTGTAGCCCAGGCAGGTATGACCCTAGCCCTGAGTAGCATTCTGCCATCACCCAGAATGATGCCGCAGTACAAGGACAAAATGATTGACTTCAACAATTGGCTAAGCTTCTGGTGCCATTCTAAAGGGATCCAGTATCTGTCTGCCTGGGATGACATGGTCAACAGACCACGATGCTTTGCCAGAGATGGCCTGCACCTGTCACCCCTGGGATTCCGGATACTGGCTAAGGTTCTTGCCACCCCTATATTGCCTTTTTTAGGCAAGGTTCAAATGACAAATTCACCACCGTAACAGGAACAGGCAAGCAAAAACTGAGGGTGATGCTACTCAATGCTAGAAGTCTAAATCTCAAAATGCACTCACTTGAGGCACTCCTTAAAATGGAGAACATTGATGTCTGTGCAGTGACTGAGACCTGGTTCAAGGCTCCAAAGAGCACCCTTGCACTATCAGGCTATAACTCATACCACACTTTTCGGCCATGTAACCTGGACCGGAACACCAAAGGCGGAGGTGTGTCCATATTCATTAAGGATATCCACACCTCCAGGCTAGTTGCTCAGCATAATGCAGCCGAGGTTATCCAAGTGCAACTAACTCTGGGCAAAACTGCAATCTAGATTGTAGCTTGCTACAGATCACCCATCATGCCCCAGGATTCCCACTCCTCTTTTCTTGATGTACTGGAAAATATTAGGGTTAAACCAAACACCCTAATAATGGGCGATTTCAACTACCCCACCATTAACTGGGAAAACTAATCATG
This sequence comes from Protopterus annectens, assembly GCF_019279795.1. Taxonomy (NCBI): domain Eukaryota; kingdom Metazoa; phylum Chordata; order Ceratodontiformes; family Protopteridae; genus Protopterus; species Protopterus annectens. The sequence goes on along the minus strand of NC_056728.1, from coordinate 628,527,738 downwards.
TACCAACTCCTTCACTCAACGCTTTCTGGAATTCATAAACTCCAATGCCCTGGATCAACTTATCCACACCCCCACCAGGGGCAACAATATCCTAGATCTAGTCATTACCAACACGAGTGACCGGTGTTCCACACCTGAAGTCAATGCCTCATTGTTCCGATCCGACCATAAGCTAATTACCCTAGATATCCACATCCTGCCCCCACCCCCCATTAAGGAAACTATGATAAAAAATTTCTCCAAAGCTAACTTCATGCTTCTTAAGACAGAAGTGGTGAACTTCATGACACCCGTGCAGATGGACAATACAGTTACGACTACTGAATCCTACACAATTGCACTTTATAAGCACTTACATGAGTGCATGGATCATGCTATCCCAAACAGAACCAAGACGCAATCCTCCAAAACAAGGAAGCCAATCTGGTGGTCCCCTGCCATAAACAAACTGTACAACAGAAGGAAGAAACTGTTGCAAAAGAGAGTAAAATCCCATGAGTGGAGGAGCTCCCTGGTCAGCCTCAGTAAGACGCTGCGATCCCTGATAAAAGCAACCAAAGCTAGTTATGAAAATAAAATCGCCACTGATTCTAAAGACAACCACAAAGCATTCTATAGCTACGTCAAGAATCAAGAATCTCAATGGCAACACTCAGATCTGCTCTGAGTTACAGCACAATGGCACTAAATATACAGACCCAACTGATATTGCCAAAATCCTGGCAGACAGGTTCAGTGCTAACTTTACCCCCCCTCTCACCCCCTAAAGAGCCCATCTCTATACCAGAAGAATGCAAAGTTCCTGTAATCACGGCTGCAGAGGTAAAAACCACACTCTCAAAAGCCAAGAACAGAGCATCCATGGGACCAGACAACATCCCAGGCTGCGTTCTACACAAACTACAGAATGAACTGGCACCCCACCTATGTACCATGTTCAATCATAGCCTCACCTCAGACTTTGTGCCTGCTGAATGGTGCACAGCAACGGTTATCCCACTCCACAAGGGAGGAGCCACCACGGACCCCGGGAACTACCACCCCATTAGCCTGACGAGCCTGGTCTGCAAGGCCATGCAACGTATCATCATGGAACTTATAAACAAAGACATTGGTAATCTCCAAACTCTGGACCCCACACAGCTCGGGTTTGTAAAAGGCAGATCGTGTCTCTTAAACCTGATAGACTTCTTTGAAGCAGTCACCAAAGTCGTAGACAAGGGTAAGGTGGTTCACACAGCCTATCTAGATCTTGCCAAGGCTTTTGACACCATCCCCCACTCTGGAATTATAAATAAACTCACTAAACTAGGTATAAATCCCGATGTCACAAGATGGGTTGCCAACTGGCTCACTGACAGAATCCACACTGTGAAAGTAGCAGACTTCAAATCCGACTTCAGACCAGTGAAAAGTGGAGTACCACAGGGTTCACTCCTGGGTCCTCTCCTGTTTGGTATCTACTTCTCTGAAGTACAGGCTAACACAGAAGGTCTTTGGCTAATGAAGTTCGCAGGTGACTGCAAACTAGGAGCCATAATCGAAACTCCTAACGATGTGGACATCCTACAAAAGGGCCTCACTGAGACAGATGCCTGGTGTCAAAGCCATGGCCTCAAGCTCAATGCCAAAAAGTGCATTGTCATCCCCTTTGTTAAAAACTCTGTACCCATGAACTACAACATAGGCGGTAGAATACTTAACACCGAAAGTGTGATAAGAGACCTTGGGACACAGGTGGACAGTAGTCTCTCCTTTGATAATCACATCGCCACACTAGTCAGGAAATCCTTCTACATGGCACACCTCATCACAAAAGGTTTCTCATCCAGAAAAAAAGAGGTCATTGTTCCCCTCTACTCATCACTCATTAGACCCATTATAGAGTACAACGCCTTTTTTGGTATGTACCTCACAAGACATCTACAACAACTGGAAAGGCCGCAAAAATACCTCACAAAGAGGGTTACTGACCTCAAACAGATGCCCTATGCAGACCGTCTCAAAAAACTCCAGCTTTACTCCATCACATATCGCCTACTCAGAGGTGATCTCTGCCTAATGTACAAAGCTATGTCAAACCCAGAGCTGTTGGACATGCTCCACTTAAAGAAATCCCAATCCCTCTGAGCTACACGCTTGTCACCACAATAAACAGAACATGCCGGAGGGATAGATTCCTGTCCCAGAGACTTCCCATACTCTGGAATAAACTACCTATCTATATCAAACAAAGCTCCTCATTAGTACTCTTCAAGAAAAATCTTGATGACTGGATGGGAAATAGGAAATTCACCCCGGGGATCACTTCTGTGGCTCTGCTCGACAGTGGTACAGGAAAATTATTTTCTTGGGTGGCAAAAGCCAGGGTACATTTTTGGCTGGGCTTGTATAGGCCCCAGGGCTGATAGCCTAGTACCTACCTATGAACCTATGAACAGAAAGGTTTTTACTTTTACTCGCCACATAACGCATGCACTCAGGTCACTCCACAACAAGTTCAAATATGACTCTGTTATTGTCCATGTTGGTGTGAATGACTTGAGACATACCTCCCTGGACTACATGAAAAGGGACATGGAGGAGCTGTCTGATCTTGTAGCCCAGGCTGGTATGACCCTAGCCCTGAGTAGCATCCTACCATCACCCAGAACCATACCACGGTACAAGGACAAAATGATTGACTTCAACAATTGGCTAAGCTTCTGGTGTCATTCTAAGGGGAGCCAGTATCTGTCTGCCTGGGATGACATGATCGACAAACCATGATGCTTTGCCAGAAATGGCCTGCACCTGTCGCCCCTGGGATTCTGGATACTGGCTAAGGCTATAGCCACCACTATAGTGCCTTTTTTAGGCAAGGTACAAATGACAAATTCACCACTGTAACAGGTACAAGCAAGCAGAATCTGAGGGTATTGCTACTCAATGCTAGAAGTCTAAACCTCAAAATGCACTCACTCAAGGCACTCCTTAAAATGGAGAACATCGACATCTGTGCAGTGACAGAGACCTGGTTCACGGCTCCAGAGAGTACCCCTGCATTACCAGGCTATAATTCATACCAGACCTTTCGGCCACCTAACCTGGACCGAAACACTAAAGGCGGAGGTGTGTCCATATTCATTAAGGATATCCACACTTCCAGGCTAGTTGCTCAGCATAATGCATCCGAGATTATCGAAGTGCAACTAACTCTGGACAAGACCACAATCCAAATTGTAGCTTGCTACAGATCCCCCACCATGCCCCAGGATTCCTACTCCTCATTTCTTGATACACTGGAAAATATTAGGGTACAACCTAACACCCTAATAATGGGCGATTTCAACTACCCCACCATTAACTGGGAAAACTACTCATGTACCAACTCTTGTGCTCAACGTTTTCTGGAATTCATAAATTCCAGTGCCTTGGATCAACTTATCCACACCCCCACCAGGGGCAGCAATATCCTAGACCTGGTTATTACCAACATGGGCAACCGGTGCTCTGCACCAGAGGTCAATTCCTCATTGATCAGATCCGACCACAAGCTAATCACCCTAGACATCCACATCCCTCCCCCACCCCTCCATTAGGGAAACCACCATAAAAATTTTCTCCAAAGCCAACTTTACACTTCTTAAGACAGAAGTGGCAAACTTCACGACACCCATGCTGACAGACAATAGAGGTATGACTGCTGAATCCTACACAAATGCACTTTATAAGCACTTACACGAGTGCATGGATCGTGCAAACCCTAACAGAACCAAGATGCTATCCTCCAAAACAAGGAAGCCAATCTGGTGGTCCCCTGCCATAAACAAACTCTACAACAGAAGAAACTGTTGCAAAAAAGAGTAAAACCCCATGATTGGAGGAACTCCATGGTCAGCCTCAGTAAGAAGCTGAGATCCCTCATAAAAACCTCCAAAGCTAGTTACAAAAACAAAATCGCCACTGACTCTAAAGACAACCACAAAGCTTTCTATAGCTATGTCAAGAATCTCAGTGGCAACACTCAGATCTGCTCTGAGTTACGCACAATGGCACTAAATACACAGAACCAACTGATATTGCCAACATCCTGGCAGATAGGTTTAGTGCTAACTTTACCCCTCTCTCATCCCCTAAAGGGCCCATCTCTATACCAGAAGAATGCAAAGTTCCTGTAATCACGGCTGCACAGGTAAAAAACACTCTCCAAAGCCAAGAACACAGCATCCATGGGACCTGACAACATCCCAGGCTGCGTTATACATGAACTACACAACAAACTGGCACCCCACTTAAGTACCATGTTCAATCATAGCCTCACCTCAGGCTATGTGCCCACTGAATGGTGCACAGCAACGGTTATCCCACTGCACAAAGGGGGAACCACCATGGACCCCGGAAACTACCACCCCATTAGCCTGATGAGCCTGGTCTGCAAGGCTATGCAATGTATCATCATGGAACTTATAAACAATGACATTGGTAATCTCCAAACTCAGGACCTCACCCAGTTCGGTTTGTAAAAGGCAGATCATGTCTCCTAAACCTGATAGACTTCTTTGAAGCGGTCACCAAAGCTGCAGATGAGGGTAAGATGGTTCACACAGCCTATCTAGATCTCGCCAAGGCTTTCAACACCATTCCCCACTCTGGAATTATAGATAAACTCACTAAACTAGGTATAAATCCCTATGTCACAAGATGGGTTGCCAGCTGGCTCACTGACAGAACCCACACTGTGAAAGTAGCAGACTCCAAATCCAGCTTCAGACCAGTGACAAGTGGAGTACCACAGGGTTCAGTCCTGGGTCCTCTCCTGTTTGGTATCTACTTCTCTGAAGTACAGGCTAACACAGAAGGTCTTTGGCTAATGAAGTTCACAGATGACTGTAAACTAGGAGCCATAATCAAAACTCCAAAAGATGTGGACATCCTACAAAAGGGCCTCGCTGAGACAGATGCCTGGTGTCAAAGCCATGGCCTCAAGCTCAGTGCCAAAAAGTGCATTGTCATCCCTTTTCTGTACCCATGAACTACCACATAGGTGGTAGTCTACTTAACACAGAAAGTGTAATAAGAGACCTTGGGATACAGGTGGACAGTAGTCTCTCCTTTGATAATCACATCACCACAGTTGTCAGGAAATCCTTCTACGTGGCCCACCCCATCACAAAAGGTTTCTCATCCAGGAAAAAAGAGGTCATTGTTCCCCTCTACTCATCACTCATTAGACCCATTATAGAGTGCAACGACCCTTTTGGTATGTACCTCACAAGACATCTACAACAACTGAAAAGGCCGCAGAAATACCTCACAAAGAGGATTACCAGCCTCAAACAGATGCCCTACATAGACCGTCTCAAAAAACTGCAGCTTTACTCCTTCACATATCGGCTACTCAGAGGCGATCTTTGCCTAACACACAAAGCTATGTCAAACCCAGAGCTTTTGAACATGCTCCACTGAAATAAATCCCAATCCCTCCAAGCTAAAAGCTCTAGGGACCTAAACCTTGTCACCACAATAAACAGAACATGCTGGAGGGTTAGATTCCTGACCCAGAGACTTCCCATACTCTGGAACAAACTACCTATCTATATCAAACAAAGCTCCTCATTAGCACTCTTCAAGAAAAATCTTGATGATTGGATGAAAGATAGGAAATTCACCCCAGGGATCACTTCTGTGACTCTGCTTGACAGTGGCATAGGAAAATAATTTTCTTGGGTAGGGAAAGCCAGGGTACCTTTTGGCTAGGCTTATATAGGCCCTAGGGCTAACAGCCTAGTATCTACCTATGAACCTATAAACTTAAGATTAAGTATAGAGATGCTACGCATGGAAGGTTCCAAAAACTTAATAAATGCTGGTTATCTCAGGCAATGTAAAAACTGTCTCTTGCTTACAGAACATGCACATATTAGGACCTCTGGTAAGGAGTTTTAATTAGATGCTGTGTTTCCTGATTGGCTATTTCTTCACATGCATTATATTTGCTTCTAGATGAAAATTTGTTCAGCTAGTAAGGTAATTCCTGAGGAGATGGACATTGTTACAGAAGGTGGGTGTTTGTTTTCTTTTGGTAACAAAAATAAGAAGAAGCAGAAGCAGGAGAACAAGTTGTGAGACCCTTAGCAAGCTTTAGACCACACAGGGGTGGCTGAACAGGAGAGTGGGCCTCAGGGTACACCAGTGCTTGTTGGAGATGACTCTTAATTGGCACTTGAGAAAAGACTTTGGGAGATAAGAGAAAGGCAACTACAAAGTGAATGTTTTTATTGCTAGAGCTATTGTGAGGACTTCAGAAGTGGATACAGTTGTGTTGGGTCATTTGATGTATACCAGGAGTGGAGCTTATAAATACGCATCTGCAGGAAACAGTGGTGAGCCAGAAGGCTACAACTGACTAACTTACTGAAAAGTGGGGGACAGAGCTCAATGAAAAAAAAACTACAATTAGTAAGATTGCAAGTGATATTGGGGGACAAGACTACAGAAGGTTCTGCCGCTTACATTTGGCAAAGTAGTCGGAATGTACTGAAAGTGAAACAAGGATTGAACATGCACATTTCATTGAAAGCAAGACCGATAGTGATCAGGCTAGAGATGTATGATAAAGGAACAGCCATTGTCAGTGATATGGAGACCTAGAAAGCAATGCTGAGTGGGTGATCAGTTAGGTTTAAGAGTTAATGATTACTTGGCTTCTACACAGTAGAGGCACGTTCTTTTCCCGAGAGTTATAAGAGAGTATACATCTAAGGGAATCAGATTCAAGTTGCTTTACCGAGCTAATATGAAACTGTTATTGCCATTATGAATCCAAACTTTTCTGGAGGCTAATACAGTGTTATCTTTTGTGAGTAGATGTACAAAATGGAGAAATAGCTAGTATGCATCTGATGACAAGTGCAGGCCAGGAGGAAAGAGTTGTGAGTTTAGCTGCTGAAAAGGAGCCAGAAACGTTTCCAATCTTTAGGAGCTCATTACTAGCCAAGAAGAAGCAAATAGAAAGATCTACCAGTTAACCAAATGACAGCCAGGTAAGGAAGTTCTGGATGTGAGCCAGACTTGGTTAATACCCTCTGGTGCTAGCTATTCATACACAGTGAGAGCTGCTGAACTGGCTGAGGGGTTCCTTAATAAAACTACAACCTGGCATGAGAATCCAAGACTTCAGTATTTGGAACTTGCATGCGACGTTTGTTTAAAACTAATGATAAATAGTGATTTGGAAAACTGTGAAGAAACATTCCTGGTGTGGTCTTGCTGAGGTTTTTTGCAGGCTTCCAGATCACGTAACAGCAAGGCTGATTTAATGAAAGTTTACATTGGAAGAGGTAGCAAAGAGTTATGGGGATTTCTCTACTTTGTCTCAATGTAATCAGAAGCCAAGTGGTCAGAACTTGGATTTGAAGACCCATACAGCTTATTGTAAAATAAGTAAGTTTATGCTTAAATAAAGTATTGCTTATGGATGCCTAGATTAAAGAAAGTAGAAAGGCTACTGACGTCTTTGATCAAATCTTCTGGATTTAACTACACACAGCTTGATCTCAAAAGTTGAAAGCAGCAACTGCATTAGAAACTTCAAAGGGAAAAGCTATGAATGTAGCATGTTATCAATAAGCAAATATATAACGAGTTATTGTTACTCAAAAATGAGTACACTGATTGGAGACCCCAACCAGTGTGCCCATTGTAACTCCAGCTTATACCAATAGAAATATGTCCAGCCAGTAAAGTACCATTCCCCAGCCAAGGTTTTCTACTGGAATATACTGCAGAGGGCAGTGCAAAACATAGGAAAAATTCTCATAAATAAAGACAGAGAAACATACCTGATTTTCCTTCAATTTTGCGCTGTCCGACCATAAATCCCATTAGAATCTCGTATCTCCAAACTGTACGCATCTTCGCAGAATGTCCTGATTTTTGCCTCACAGTTTTACTTTTTTCCAAATTAAAAAAAATGTTTTCTTGCAAGTCAGTTAGGTTGAACTCATTAAATAATAAATCAGCAGGCATGCTATCCCCAGCAAACCAGGAAGGCATTACTCAGGTAAATCCACAATGCAATACAACAACACTGAGGTACTGTGCAAGTATGGGAACATAACTCCCATAATGCATGGGCAGTACATCAAAAACATGGAAAATGGGAAACAACTTGGAGGAACACTTTGGTGCTATTATACAAAAAACATTATTTAAAAAAGTAAGCAATTTCTTTCTTAAATAATGTCATTGCATAATAGCAATAACCCACTCATGGATGTGGGTATATCAAGATTTACCCACAGCTAGTTTTGTTGAATCACTCAGGCTTCACCCTATAGATCAAACCATGCCAACCATGGGTAATTCCCAATATACCCATACCTACTTGTGGATTATTGCTTAATGAAGTGATCACTCCGCACAGGACATAGCAAACATACCTTCAGAAAAATTTTGTACAAACTTCACTATCAGCAAATTCATTATGTCAGTCTAAAATTCATATAAAAGTAAATATCCCTTGAATAACTACAGATATAGCAGCTGCTGACACAAATACAATAAAAACTCAAGTTCCATGGGACCAGACAACATCTGGCTTCCTATGAGGAATCAATAAATAATTAAATAACGGAACTCTTCTCAAGTCGCATTAAAGAAAATGTTAATACATGGACATGTCCCAGATCTATGATAAGTTATAGTAGTCACTGCTGTAAAGTACCATCAAGTCAATGTCGACACATGGTGGCCTTATGGATAGTTGTTCTGAACTGTGTTCTGTCTTCAGTCAGATGATTAATCTAGGAGAGAAGGGCATCCATAGTTGTATTTACAATTGCAATCCATCACATTGCCAGTCTTCACCCTTTTACATTTACATTCAATCTTGCCAAACAGAATGTTTTTTTCTAATGCTCTTTCCCTTTTGTATGACATATCCGAAATATGAAAGTCATTATCATGTCATTTCAGCTAATATAATATAGCAATAACCCTCACCTGGGTGTGGGTAATGCTGGATTTACCCACGGTTGGTGTGGTTTTGTCATGACGGCGAAGCCCTCGTGACCAAACAAAGCCAACCGTGGGTAAATCCAGCATTACCCACACCCAGAAGTGGGTTATTGCTATTATACATTGACATTATTTAAGGAAAAAAAAAAATTTTCTTAAATAATGGCATTGTATAATGCCTCCTTGCTGCCCTTCCGCAGCTGTCTGGTATTCTGCGGCAGTTCAGATGTACTGCGCATACGTATGTCTACGCAGTACATCAGAGCTGTGGGCAAAAGCAATGGAGAAAGCAAGATCTCCGTTGCTTTTTACAAACTGTTTCGCTTTGTTAAATCGGTTTAACATAGCGAGACAGCTTTAAAAAAAGCAACGGAGCCGTTGCTTTTTTTAAAGCTGTCTCACTATGTTAAACCCATTTAACATAGCAAAACAGTTTATAAAAAGAAACTGTCTTGCTATGTTAAACCCATTTAACATAGCGAAACAGTTTGTAAAAAGAAACTGTTTCGCTATGTTAAATGGGTTTAACATAGCGAGACAGCTTTGAAAAAAGCAATGGAGCCGTTGCTTTTTTTAAAGCTGTCTCGCTATGTTAAACCCATTTAACATAGCGAAACAGTTTGTAAAAAGCAACGGAGAAAGCAAGATCTCTGTTGCTTTTTACAAACTGTCTCGCTATGTTAAATGAGTTTAACATAGCGAGACAGTGTGAAGCAACAGAGATCTTGCGTTCTCCATTGCTGTAAAAAAAGAGTTATAGTAATGGAAAAAGTCCGGGCGACCGGACCTTTTTCCATTACTATAACTCTGATTTACAACGTGCACGCTGACCAATCAGCGTGCATGTTTTTTGAATATTAATGGGGGGTCATTGTATAATATTGAAGTTCTAACTCCTCTGATACCAGTTGATTTATTTTTTGAGCAGTCCATGTTATATGCAACATGCTTTACCAATACTATAATTCAAAACTGTTAATTTTCTTCCTGTCTTGTTTTTTTATCATCCATATTCTGCATCCATATGATGTTATTGTAAATACCAATGTCTGGGTAAGTTTAATCTTCATACAGAAAGGTACAACTCTGCACTTGAAGATATTATTTAAATCTTTCATGGCCTTTCTGCCAAGAGCAATTCATCACCAGACTTCTTGACTACTTGCCATTTAATTTTTGATTATTGATCTAATCAGACTGAATTTCTATTCTTTTAATATTCTCCATTAAGAATAGATGTACTCCTTTTAACAGGTGTCAGATGTTTTGTCTTCATGTTTAGGTGCAAATACATTTTGAGACTGTGTTGCTTAATCCTGATAAGCAACTATTTCAGATCATCTTTACTTTCAGCAAGTAATGTGGTATCAGAATAACAAAGTTTGTTGATAATTCTAGGTCTGGTTTTCACATCTCCATCTCCTTCATAAACTCTTTCTTCTCTGATGATTTCATTCTACTTATAAGTTAAAAAGGTATGAGGAAGATATGTAGTCTTGCCATACACCTGTACCAGTTCTGAACAATTCTGTTTCTCCTTATTCTGTTTGAAAGGCTGCTTCTTGATTGATGCTAAGATTGTGCACATGAATATCATTCTAGTATATCACACTTCTTGGTGTAGCACATGGTTTTTCACAATTTACACAATATATTCGATGAAATAAATGCAATTACCATTTTGATATTCTTTTATCTTTTGCAGGATCCATCTCACATCCATGATGATGTCTGATGCTCCTTGCTGTCTCCTGAATCCTACTTGCAATTCTGGAAATTCTCATTCCAAATGTGGTTTCAATGTCCCCTAAAATCATGAGGAGATTTTATTTTTAAAAATTTTTTTTTTAACTTTACCGTTTGTTTACTAGGATAGTCCATTGGGCTGAGTAGAGCCCATTTTCAATGGAGTCCTGGGGAGAAAAGCTCCATAAAGACATTATGCAGTGCAAACAAATCATATGCAATTGCATAGTATAGTAATATAGTTGAAGAACATAGTATTAAAAATTACAATATACTGTAGGAATTTTAAAAGAAAATTTAAGAAAAATATTAGCAAATATTTACAAATATAATTGTTCATACACTGGAGATATAACAGTAGAGGCAAAGGAGATTCATATGGGAATCATATAAGAGTTATAGTAGCATAAGAGGGAGAGGAGGACTTTAGAGTAGCAGTAAGAAAAAAGGGAATAATAGGAAGAAATAGAGTAAAAACTTAGGAGGTGGAGAGAAAGGTGCATTAGGAGGGATATTAGCTTGGTGTGAGTTTTAAGAAGAGAGAGGGAGGTAAGAGTGAGACAACAGGCTGTAATGCTGAGAGAGTTATGTGGGGTAAAAGCAAGAACACTCTCAGAGGGATATGAGATGAGAATGAAGCAAGGTCTTAATGGTAGGTTGGTTGTGGGTGGTATGAATATGAGGTGGCAGTGAGTTCCAACAAAGGCATGCTAGAGAGAATGATAGTAAATGTTTAGCTGGTAGACGGGCTGGCTTGTGGAGTTCAATCATATTCTGGTTGTTGGATCTTAGAAGTCTATCAGGTAGATACATTTTTAGAGAGGAGTCAAGAGAGGGGCAGAGAGAGGGGTTGAAGATAAGTTTGTGGACATGGGTGAGTTGAATGCAGAAAAGATGATTGGGGAGTTCTAGCCAATTTAGTCTGAGGAGGGCATTACAGTGGTGGGTGGAGGATTTGTAGCCTGTAACAAACTTGGCAATTTTGTTGTAACAGGAAGAAAGTTTTATCTTTAGAGAAGACTGTAGGTTCGTAAGAAGTGGGGTACCATAGAGGAGGGAAGGGCTGAGGTAAGTGGCAGACAGAACAAGCTTTGTAGGGGGAGTGAGGAAGCTATTGTGGTGATAGAGCATGCCATGTTTCTGGTGGGTTTTCCTGATGTATGTTTGTAGATAGGTATCAAACTTGAACTGCTTGTCAATGAGGACACCTAGAAGTTTGGCATGGGATACTACCTCGAGAGAGGTATTACTTTGACTGGTAATGGAGAATAAGTTTTTGTCTATGGTGGTGTTTCTAGAAGGAGTAAATACCATAAGATTAGTTTTTGAAGCATTTAATACCAGGTGATTAGCTAACATCCAGTGTTCAGTAGAAGTGAAGGCCTCTTGGGTTAAATTTAAGAGTGTGGAGATGGAGGTGGAAGAACAGATGATTGTAGAGTCATATGCATATTGGATAAGCTTAGCATTTGGGATAGTCTGGTGAAAGTCATTTATGAAAATATTGAACAGCAGTGGACCTAATAAAAGTTCATATAATCGATTGCTCTAATGAGCGAAAATCCCGGAAATCGAGATGCGTGTTGTGGGATCACAGTACAGTGAAGACTGGAGTATTTGCCCTTTTCTCACTGTAGTGTGATCTCAGAGTTGGAATATCCATTTACGGGGGGTGTGGGGGTCGCAGCCTCCACAATATCATTTTCGATTTCCAGGATTTTCACTCATTAGAGTGATCAATTATATGAACTTTCATTCACATACTATAGACCAAAGAAGAAGGGCAGACACTAGGCAGCCAGAGTCGCATGCTTTGTTGATGGTTTCAAGAAAGGAGAGGAGAGCAGTTGTTGTGCTATGGCCAGGTCTAAATCCATGTTGTGTGGGGGTAAGCAGGTGGTTATCTGTGAGGTAGGGTAAGAGTTGTAGGTGAATGCATTTTTCAAGAATTTTTGAGATAGGGGATAAGATTGCGATGAGTCAAAAATTGGGAATATTGTTACTGTTATCCCCTTTATGAAGAGGAATAATAAAAGCCTTCTTCCAGAGTTGGGGTACTTCTTGGATTGACCAATTTATTAGAATGGAGATAGGGAAAGTGATGGCTTCAGCAGCTATTTTTAGAAAGTAGGAAGGAAGGTTGTCAGGGGTGTTAGAGCATGGTTTTAAGTTCAGAAGGAGTTTTTTTATGGTAGATGTAGGGATATGTTTGATAGTGAAGGGAAGGGGTTGGGAGGTGATAGGATTTTGGGAAGAAGAGATGGGAGAGGATGGAGATGATGATGAAGTATGGCCGCAGAAGGAAGTTGTTAGTTTGGCTATGGAGTCAATGAAGAAGGAATTAAATTGGGTGGCTAAGGCCAGGTCAGAAACACTTGGAACAGGGCAGGGGTTGTCTTGTTTGCCAGGATTAAGGAGGGAGGTGATACCATTCCAGAATTTTTTAGAGTTTGTTTTGTGGTTATTTTGGAGTATGGAGAAGTAGAATTTATGGTTGGATGCAATAATTGTTTTAACTTTGCTGTGAAGTAGTTTATATTAATTCAGGGTGGAGGGAGCTTTATTTTTCTGGTAATGTTTCCAGACTTTGTCTCGGAGATGCATAATGGCTGTGGTTTGTTTAGTTAACCAGGGGACCATGTTGCTTTTGATTCTTTTAGTTTTGGCGGGAGCAAGGTTATTTAGAAGGTTTAGAAGTGTTGTATTGAAGTATGTAATAGCATTATCTAGGGAGAAGGTTTTTGGAGGGGTCCAGTCTGTATATTTTAGGGAGTTAGAGAAGGTATCAGGGTTGAAGTGTTTTGTAGATCGTGTAGAGATATAAGTGTTGGATAGTTGTAAGGAAGAGGGAAGCTGATGAGTGAAATAGGGAAGGTGATCACTGAGAGAGATGGGGAGGGTACCACTATCAGAGATGTAGTGGGGGTGAAAGACCAGAATCCAATCAAGGATACTGCTGGAGGAGTAGTCCTTGGAGGTTCTGGTGGTAGAATTGATTTACTGTGAGAGGTTATATAGGCTAAGGTTTAGGGAGTTTGTAGGAGACTGGATGGTGGCCCAGTCAATGTTAACATCACAGAGGATAATGATCTCATTACTAATGTTGGAGGAGAACCAGGACAGGATGTCCTAGAGAATGGGGATATTGTCTCCAGGAGGAATGTAGAGAGCAGCTATACATATGTGTTTGTGTCTATTCATTTGAAGTAGGGCAAGTGTTAGTTCGGCATTTGCAAATTGGTGAATGGGTTTAGTAAAGGTGGGGACTGAGAGGGAGGAGGAATAGAGGAGAACAACTCTACACAATTTTGTGTGGGTCCTGTCTTTTCTAATTATATGGAAGTTGGAGGGGATTATCTCTGAGTCTTTAATATGGGGTTTTAGCCATGTTTCTGAGATGGACAGGATGTCTGGCTGATTATGGAGAAGCCAGGCATGGAACTTGGGGATTTTATTACATAGGCTTTGAGCATTCAGTGTGGTCAAAAGAAGGGATTTTCTGCTTGAGGGGGGAGTAGGTAGGGTTGAATTTGACTTATAGGGAAGAGAGGGGCCAGGGTTAGGATGAATATCGCCAGAGAGAAGGATGGTAATTAGTTGGCGGATATGGGAAAATAGGTATTTAGAGATTTTAGTGTCTGGTTTTGGAGTCAGGAAATTAGTAGGAATAAATTGTGTTGGGATTAGAGAAGAATGACTGTGGATAGTGATACTTTTGTAGAGAAAAAGGAGTCAGTTATTGAAGGAGTAAAGGTAGGGGGATATGAGAGTTGTGGTATGCAGATGATGTGTGGGGTATGCACATGTAGTATGGAAAGGGGAAGAATGGTTGGTGTTGGGAGGACTAGTGAGAAAGTTAAGACAGGATAGGGTGAGAAGAAGTGTGAGGGTTATAAAAGGGACAGGTTTTATAGGCCTAGTGGTTAATGAGTAAACCAACTATGGATAGCAAATAAAGGTGAATGGGAAATGGGGTGGGCTGGTACAGGTGAGGCTGAGAGTTGAGGATAGCCGGGGTGTGGGAGCTAATATGAAGGGGAGGGATTGTTGAATATGATGTAATGAGGGGTGGGGAGAGTTGATAGGTTTGTTTGGAAGTGGGAGTGGATAAGTAGGTATAAGCATAGAGGTACTGGGGTGGGTGGGAAATGGGGGCAGGGTAGGGGAGCGGAGTGAACCTGTAGAGCGAACAGAGTGGGTACAGCCAAGCCAAGGAGAAGGAAGGAGACTTTGCAGGGACAATCAATGAGATGGAGGAAAGAGTTGGAGCTGGAGAGCAAGCTTAGAGGTAAGGGAGCACCGGAATAAAACATTGGGCCAATACAGAAAGGGAGAGCTAGACATGGGAATCCTCAGGGGTTAAAGTACTAACACAGAGCTGCTCCAGGTTAGTGTAGGAATATGAAATGGGGTGAACACTGCCACCTAGTGACCAAACTATGATTGACTAGTGGGATATGCCAGGAAAAGGCAAGGGAGTGAGAGGGAAATAAGGGAGCAAAGAGGGGGCATGTGGGATAAAAGTAACCGTGTGATCATTTTCAAAATCAGTCAAACCATCTTATTTCAAAACTGGTATAAGCACAAATATTCTCAAGTCAGTTAGCAGGATATTGTCTTCCAAAGTTCCTAGCACAGTCTTGTAGTTATTTTAACAGCTTCACACAGTATATTACTACGTCAGTGGAAGTACCATCAATGTCTGGTGATTTCTTCTTTGGCAAAGTTTCAAAGCTAATTCTTCTTCTTGTTCTTTTATTATTGTCAGTTTTTGATTGCAAGATACAGGTTGAAATGGTCATTAATTTGTTTGATATTTATTTTAAATGACTTGGCATACTCATTCCATATTTCCTTAAATTCAACAGCATTGTTCATTATATATAATCTTCAGTGTCCTTTATTATTCCCATTCAAAGCTGTGATTTTTTTTCTTTAGCTCTTCTAGTTTTAGAAAGCTTATGTTGTGCTTCTTGTAACTTACAATTCTGACTCCTTTGTCTCATTCCTTGCACTGTTGCAGTCCTTCTCTTTGTCTCATCTTGTGACACATTAGAAATTTTGATTAATCTTCACAATTGCACATCTTTGGTTTTAACTTCTTTACATTTGCAAACAATCTTCAAGGTCTCATCAGTCAACACTTTTAACTTTTTTTCCTAGTCTACTTCTTTCCAGGATTTATCACTTTTTTTCGGTGCAACGTTTGTGATGTCTTCACATAACTCATCTGGTACTTTAACATCTGTATATAATGCAGTGAGTTGATTTTGCAGATATCTTTGAATTCTCATAGTATACTTTCATGATCATATTTTACAAAGTATCTGACTTGATCTTTTTCAGCTTTAGCTTAATTTTAAATGCTAGTAGCTAGTGATTTTTAGCACAGTCAGCAATGGGTTTTGTAAGCATAGGCAAATTAGCATCTGTACAGTCCATTGTGTGAAGTCCACATATACAGTCACAACTTGTATTGCTGAAAGAAAGTATTTAAAATAAACAGGTTGTCTGTCCTACAAAATAATATTAGACAATCTGTCATTGCCCTTCTATCACCAAGTCCATTAGTTTGAATCACCTGACCTTCTTTGTTTCCAACTGTCATGCCAATAACCTGCTGGATGCGTTGCTGTCATGTTCAGTCACTTTCAGCTTGTACTTGCTCACATAACCAATCAACTTCATTCCCTTCTCCCTCTGTTGTTGGTGCATGTATCTAAGTATAGTCATGTTAATGAATGTACCTCATTGCGGAAGAGATATTAAACATTCAGTGAGTTCGTTTAGTTTCATTAGTGCTCTTGCAAGCAAATCTGACACAATTTCTCTTTTTTTAGTTTTTGGCATAGTATACTGTATGTTCATCAGATTTGAAATGCTCATTTTCAACCTTTTATTTCACTGACCCTCAACAAATCAAGACATGCACGTTCCATTTCATTTTGACCGCAGTAGTAAAAGTTCACAGAGAGGAAATGTCACATCTGACAATTTTAAAACCATCAGCCTGATCAGTTTTCTGTGTAAAATCACAGAGACAGTCACAATGAAGTTTGTCCAAAATGACACAAGGAACCTACTTCTATAATATATTGAAATAATAGGTTTGCCTGCCTTTTGGGTCCATTGCCATTGTTTGAAGAGGCAGTGGCAGCAGTTGATGAAGTTCTGACAACACTGACTGTTGATCTTGACTTTGCTAATGCATTCAGCACTACTCTGCATAAGGGGATACTTAACACAACAAATGCCTTAAATGTCAATCCATGTGTATTTTATTTGGCAAATCAGGATACTACAATCCTGGCGGAAGGTCTTCTCCTAGTAGTACCCCATGGGGTCACTTCTTTAAATCATAGAAAATTTTGGAAATTGATAATTAGATAAGCAGATATGACAGAGTTTTCCTTGATGGGTCATAATAAATACATACTTGCTGCAGGAGTAATGTTCTTGTCTTTAACATCAATAAATGTAGTATCACGAGACATGAAAAAATAGCAGAAATTATAATTATAAAATAAATGATCAAATAATAGAAAGACACTGTCCTTAAAAATCTAAGGACAATGGTAGACAGCAATTTCTACTGACCAGTGTACATCTAGTAAATTTAGAAAGGCATATTATATAGCTCAGCTAACTCAAAAATACATATCTGATCACACCAGGATGATCATTTTACCACTTTCTACTTCACTGAGTCAACATACTATTGGAATTAACTCTGCATTCTGTAGTTTTTGAACAAACTACTTAAAACAAATTGAAAAGGTATAATGAACAAATTGTATGTTGTAGCAGAAATGTGTATTAGCACAAGTGGTAGAAGTAAATTTTTAGTTTTATATTTTGATTGTTCAGGTTACTTGTTAAAGTTAAGTAGTGGAGAAGCAGGAAGGCAATCTCTGCAGTGCATTGTTCGATATTTTGAACTTCAGCATATAGAACGTTCGAAAACATGAAATTAGATTGTTTAAACTTTCAGATTTCGACACATTCAATGTTTCTGTCTTGATCTTATGAAGTTTGATCTAGTGGGATTTTGTGATTTAAAACTAGATCCATATATACATATATATATATATATATATATATATATATATATATATATATATATATATATACACACACACACACACACACACACACACACACACACACACACACACACACACACACACACACACACGCACACACATAAATGGAGAGAGAGAAAAAGAGGTGTATGTCTTAAAAATAAAAAAAAAATTGAACCAAAAGTTATTGAGCTCAACTGCTCAAACACTAACTCAACAAAAAACATAAAAAACACACTTAAATAAGTATTTTGCTTGAGGAACAAGCCCCCATCACCCACATACTCCCTGCTAAATATATATATATATATATATATATATATATATATATATATATATATACTCCAAAATATCACATTACAGTGGGCAAAGGGCAAATTCCCCATGCCCCACTATTCTTCAATCTCACACACAAAAAAGTTAATTTTTGATAAATGTTCTGTTTTTTTCCTGGTTGATAAAAAAATTAGACCAAAGGAATGCCAAATGTGTGTGTGTGTGTGTGTGTGTGTGTGTGTGTGTGTGTGTGTGTGTGTGTGTGTGTGTGTGTGTGTATGTGTGTATATATATATATATATATATATATATATATATATATATATATATATATATATATAAATACTTTGGAATCACAAAATACTGAAATGTCGAATTACAGTATCTCGAGACCAAAGTGTCGAATCTGCAGATGTGCAAAACTGCAGAATATCAAACCCAGAAATGTTGAACCCCGCTGTACTGATGGCGTGTTAGGTAAGTTTGGTGTTTTTAAGGGTTTTGGGGAGGGTTTGTGAGCGTGTCGGGGAGTGTTAGGTGTGGGTTAGGGTACATAGGTGAGAGTTTGAGTGTGTCAGTGTTGAGAGTGGTGGTGTTTGTATCTGTGTGATGTGTGTTTGACGAGGGGGGTGTGGCATGTATGTTGGTGGGTTTTGTGTGTATGTTGGTGTTTAGTGCGACCTTGGAGTTATCATATATAAGTAGGGGGTGTGGGGGGTGCAGCCCCCCACATGGTGGGTGCAGGGGGGCTTGGCCCCTGCTTATAGTAAGCTTGTGTGTGTGTGTCTCTCTGTGCTGTTGTGTGGAGGTGGGTATAGTTTTGTTTGTGTTTGTTTGCTTTAACGGTCATGGTTTTGGGTTTTGGTTTTCGTTTTTTTGGTGTACCTCACCCGGCACTTACAACAGCTGGAGAGACCACAGAAGTACCTCACCAAGAGGAGCAAGGGTTTCCAACATATGTCATATGCTGCCAGGCTAAAGAAACTCCAGCTCTATTCAGTAGCATACCGCCTGCTCAGAGGTGATCTGTGCCTGACATACAAGGCCATGTCCAACCAGGAATTGATGGACATGCTCCACCTCAAAAAATCAAAATCCATAAGAACCACGAGAGCCAAAGATTTAAACCTCAGTACAAACATGAATAGAACATGCTGGAGAGACAGATTCATAACTCAGAGGCTTCCCATACTCTGGAACAAAATCCCAGTCCATGTTAGGCAGAGCCCCCCACTGTCTCTCTTCAAGAGAAATCTTGACGAGTGGATGGGAGATCGTAGGTTTACCCCGGGGGTCACCTCTGTATCGCTACTTAACAGAGGCACAGTAAACTAATTTTAATAAGTAAGGGGTTCTTCAATGTGTCACTACTAGACAAAGGCACAGTACACTAAATTTATTCTATACACTTTAGTACCACTACATGGGGTGGCGAAAGCCACATCTCTTGGGCTAGGCTTGCAAATGCCTCAGGGCAGATAGCCTAGTACTAAACTATGAAACTATGAAATAATGAGAGATGTAAGCTGAAACTTGAGCAATGTGAAATAAGGGCACCCTGATGATTTCAGTAGTAGTAGTAGCAGGAGGAGTAGCAAATGGGCTAATAAAGAAACAACTTCCAAGAATATTTAAATATGCTACCAATACAGGCACGCCGTGGTCTATATGAATTACAGAATTAAGTAATTCTGAGTACACTGCAGGTTTTGGAGAGGAGCACTCTTAGTAAGCATCAAGAATTGAAGCAAAACTGAGTTTTTGATTTTCAGTTATGCCCTGACTTAGGAATGGTGTCCATTTCTGTAATGGTGTTAAAAAAAATGTAAGCAACCTGGAAGAAATTTAACAATGACCGAGATACATATATCAGGGATAATGAAATAATGTTTCACAGTCAGGCAAATCACAGGGTTTACATGCAGATTGATAATGTAATTGCAGACTTTAATTGCTATTAGAAGTTATGTTAACAGCAACTATCAAAATATTTTCAATGACTAAAGAGCTGTCAAGCCAGCAGACAAATAATGTGCAAGTAGCCAGAAGCAGAGAATGTTTATACATATCTAACATATTTATAGGAGATTGTTATACAGTTCTAACCTATTAACAGGACCTTCTCATGGACAGGTTTATTTTACTATATAGAGCTGGGTACTAATATAGCAAACTCACAATTGAGCCCTTGCGCAGTTAGTTATAAAATGCACATGATTCCCTATTGGTCAGCACAGAAATAGATTACCCTGGATCCTGGAAACAGTTACACCTGTAGTTTTCAATCTGGTGGTCTTCGAGTTTTCTCTAGAAATGCAAACATTCATGGCTACACATTATATCTTAGGATAATGCACTCTAGCTTTCAGAAATGTTTTTAGAGAATGTTTTATCACCTTTGGCTAGGCTAAAGGGGGACCTTAGTAACAGCATGCTTTCATAGTTATACCAAGAACATGTTGTTTGTTTTATCCTTAGTGATCACAAACCAATTGACATTATTTGGAATAATCCTATAGCCCAAAAACATCAGGTGTGTGATAAGGGAAATCAAGCTACATGTATGCAGTACTATTAAAACACATCAGGTGTGTGATAAGGGAACTCCAGCTACATCTATGTAATATTATTAAAACACATCAGGTGTGTGATAAGGGAACCCCAGCTACATCTGTGCAGTATTATTAAAATACATCAGGTGTGTGATAAGGGAACTCCAGCTACATCTATGCAGTATTATTAAAATACATCAGGTGTGTGATAAGGGAACTCCAGCTACATCTGCGCAGTATTATTAAGACACATCAGGTGTGTGATAAGGAAACCCCAGCTACATCTATGCAGTATTATTAAAATACATCACGTGTGTGATAAGGGAACTCCAGCTACATCTACGCAGTATTATTAAAATACATCAGGTGTGTGATAAGGGAACTCCAGCTACATCTACGCAGTATTATTAAAATACATCAGGTGTGTGATAAGGGAACTCCAGCTACATCTATGCAGTATTATTAAAATACATCAGGTGTGTGATAAGGGAACCCCAGCTACATCTGTGCAGTATTATTAAAATACATCAGGTGTGTGATAAGGGAACTCCAGCTACATCTATGCAGTATTATTAAGACACATCAGGTGTGTGATAAGAGAACTCCAGCTACATCTATGCAGTATTATTAAAATACATCAGGTGTGTGATAAGGGAACCCCAGCTACATCTGTGCAGTATTATTAAAATACATCAGGTGTGTGATAAGGGAACTCCAGCTACATCTATGCAGTATTATTAAGACACATCAGGTGTGTGATAAGAGAACTCCAGCTACATCTATGCAGTATTATTAAAATACATCAGGTGTGTGATAAGGGAACCCCAGCTACATCTGTGCAGTATTATTAAGACACATCAGGTGTGTGATAAGGGAACCCCAGCTACATCTGTGCAGTATTATTAAGACACATCAGGTGTGTGATAAGGGAACCCCAGCTACATCTGTGCAGTATTATTAAAATACACCAGGTGTGTGATAAGGGAACTCCAACTACATCTGTGCAGTATTATTAAGACACATCAGGTGTGTGATAAGGGAACCTCAGCTACATCTGTGCAGTATTATTAAGACACATCAGGTGTGTGATAAGGGAACTCCAGCTACATATATGCAGTATTATTAAGACACATTAGGTGTTTGATAAGGGAACCACAGCTACATCTGTGCAGTATTATTAAGACACATCAGGTGTGTGATAAGGGAACTCCATCTACATCTATGCAGTATTATTAAGACACATCAGGTGTGTGATAAGGGAACTCCAGCTACATCTATGCAGTATTATTAAGACACATCAGGTGTGTGATAAGGGAACCCCAGCTACATCTATGCAGTATTATTAAAATACATCAGGTGTGTGATAAGGGAACCCCAGCTACATCTATGCAGTATTATTAAAATAAATCAGCTGTGTGATAAGGGAACCCCAGCTACATCTGTGCAGTATTATTAAAATACATCAGGTGTGTGATAAGGGAACTCCAGCTACATCTATGCAGTATTATTAAGACACATCAGGTGTGTGATAAGGGAACTCCAGCTACATCTATGCAGTATTATTAAAATACATCAGGTGTGTGATAAGGGAACCCCAGCTACATCTGTGCAGTATTATTAAGACACATCAGGTGTGTGATAAGGGAACCCCAGCTACATCTGTGCAGTATTATTAAGACACATCAGGTGTGTGATAAGGGAACCCCAGCTACATCTGTGCAGTATTATTAAAATACATAAGGTGTGTGATAAGGGAACTCCAGCTACATCTGTGCAGTATTATTAAGACACATCAGGTGTGTGATAAGGGAACTCCATCTACATCTATGCAGTATTATTAAAATACATCAGGTGTGTGATAAGGGTACCCCAGCTACATCTGTGCAGTATTATTAAGACACATCAGGTGTGTGATAAGGGAACCCCAGCTACATCTGTGCAGTATTATTAATACACATCAGGTGTGTGATAAGAGAACTCCATCTACATCTATGCAGTATTATTAAGACACATCAGGTGTGTGATAAGGGAACCCCAGCTACATCTGTGCAGTATTATTAAGACGCATCAGGTGTGTGATAAGGGAACCCCAGCTACATCTGTGCAGTATTATTAAGACACATCAGGTGTGTGATAAGGGAACCCCAGCTACATCTGTGCAGTATTATTAAAATACATCAGGTGTGTGATAAGGGAACCCCAGCTACATCTGTGCAGTATTATTAAGACACACCAGGTGTGTGATAAGGGAACTCCATCTACATCTATGCAGTATTATTAAGACACATCAGGTGTGTGATAAGGGAACCCCAGCTACACCTGTGCAGTATTATTAAGACACATCAGGTGGGTGATAAGGGAACTCCATCTCCATCTATGCAGTATTATTAAGACACATCAGGTGTGTGATAAGGGAACCCCAGCTACATCTGTGCAGTATTATTAAGACACATCAGGTGTGTGATAAGGGAACCCCAGCTACATCTGTGCAGTATTATTAAGACACATCAGGTGTGTGATAAGGGAACCCCAGCTACATCTGTGCAGTATTATTAAAATACATCAGGTGTGTGATAAGGGAACTCCAGCTACATCTGTGCAGTATTATTAAAATAGATGAGATGTGTGATAAGGGAACTCCAGCTACATCTGTGCAGTATTATTAAAATAGATGAGATGTCTGATAAGGGAACTCCAGCTACATCTGTGCAGTATTATTAAAATAGATCAGATGTGTGATAAGGGAACTCAAGCTACATCTGTGCAGTATTATTAAAATAGATGAGATGTGTGATAAGGGAACTCCAGCTACATCTGTGCAGTATTATTAAAATAGATGAGATGTGTGATAAGGGAACTCCAGCTACATCTACGCAGTATTATTAAGACACATCAGGTGTGTGATAAGGGAACTCCAGCTACATCTGTGCAGTATTATTAAGACACATCAGGTGTGTAATAAGGGAACTCCAGCTACATCTGTGCAGTATTATTAAGACACATCAGGTGTGTGATAAGGGAACTCCAGCTACATCTGTGCAGTATTATTAAGACACATCAGGTGTGTGATAAGGGAACCCCAGCTACATCTGTGCAGTATTATTAAGACACACCAGGAGTGTGATAAGGGAACTCCAGCAACATCTATGCAGTATTATTAAGACACATCAGGTGTGTGATAAGGGAACCCCAGCTACATCTGTGCAGTATTATTAAAATACATCAGGTGTGTGATAAGGGAGCTCCAGCTACATCTGTGCAGTATTATTAAGACACATCAGGTGTGTGATAAGGGAACTCCAGCTACATCTGTGCAGCATTATTAAGACACATCAGGTGTGTGATAAGGGAACCCCAGCTACATCTATGCAGTATTATTAAAATACATCAGGTGTGTGATAAGGGAACCCCAGCTAAATCTGTGCAGTATTATTAAGACACATCAGGTGTATTATAAGGAAATGCCAGCTACCTCTGTGCAGTATTAATAAGACACATCAGGTGTGTGATAAGGGAACCCCAGCAACATCTGTGCAGTATTATTAAGACACATCAGGTGTGTGATAAGGGAACTCCAGCTACATCTATGCAGTATTATTAAAATACATCAGGTGTGTGATAAGGGAACCCCAGCTACATCTGTGCAGTATTATTAAGACACATCAGGTGTGTGATAAGGGAACCCCAGCTACATCTGTGCAGTATTATTAAGACACATCAGGTGTGTGATAAGGGAACTCCATCTACATCTATGCACTATTATTAAGACACATCAGGTGTGTGATAAGGGAACCCCAGCTACATCTGTGCAGTATTATTAAGACACATCAGGTGTGTGATAAGGGAACCCCAGCTACATCTGTGCAGTACTATTAAGATACATCAGGTGTGTGATAAGGGAACCCCAGCTACATCTGTGCAGTATTATTAAAATACATCAGGTGTGTGATAAGGGAACTCCAGCTACATCTGTGCAGTATTATTAAAATAGATGAGATGTCTGATAAGGGAACTCCAGCTACATCTGTGCAGTATTATTAAAATAGATGAGATGTCTGATAAGGGAACTCCAGCTACATCTGTGCAGTATTATTAAAATAGATGAGATGTGTGATAAGGAAACTCCAGCTACATCTACGCAGTATTATTAAGACACATCAGGTGTGTGATAAGGGAACTCCAGCTACATCTGTGCAGTATTATTAAGACACATCAGGTGTGTGATAAGGGAACTCCAGCTACATCTGTGCAGTATTATTAAGACACATCAGGTGTGTGATAAGGGAACTCCAGCTACATCTGTGCAGTATTATTAAGACACATCAGGTGTGTGATAAGGGAACCCAGCTACATCTGTGCAGTATTATTAAGACACATCAGGAGTGTGATAAGGGAACTCCAGCTACATCTATGCAGTATTATTAAGACACATCAGGTGTGTGATAAGGGAACCCCAGCTACATCTGTGCAGTATTATTAAAATACATCAGGTGTGTGATAAGGGAACTCCAGCTACATCTGTGCAGTATTATTAAGACACATCAGGTGTGTGATAAGGGAACTCCAGCTACATCTATGCAGCATTATTAAGACACATCAGGTGTGTGATAAGGGAACCCCAGCTACATCTATGCAGTATTATTAAAATACATCAGGTGTGTGATAAGGGAACCCCAGCTACATCTGTGCAGTATTATTAAGACACATCAGGTGTATTATAAGGAAATGCCAGCTACATCTGTGCAGTATTATTAAGACACATCAGGTGTGTGATAAGGGAACTCCAGCTACATCTACGCAGTATTACTAAGACACATCAGGTGTATTATAAGGAAATGCCAGCTACATCTGTGCAGTATTATTAAGACACATCAGGGGTGTGATAAGGGAACTCCAGCTACATCTGTGCAGTATTATTAAGACACATCAGGTGTATTATAAGGAAATGCCAGCTACATCTGTGCAGTATTATTAAGACACATCAGGTGTGTGATAAGGGAACTCCAGCTACATCTGTGCAGTATTATTAAGACACATCAGGTGTGTGATAAGGGAACTCCAGCTACATCTCTGCAGTATTATTAAGACACATCAGGTGTGTGATAAGGGAACTCCAGCTACATCTGTGCAGTATTATTAAGACACATCAGGTGTGTGATAAGGGAACCCCAGCTACATCTGTGCAGTATTATTAAGACACATCAGGTGTGTGATAAGGGAACTCCAGCTACATCTATGCAGTATTATTAAGACACATCAGGTGTGTGATAAGGGAACCCCAGCTACATCTGTGCAGTATTATTAACATACATCAGGTGTGTGATAAGGGAACTCCAGCTACATCTGTGCAGTATTATTAAGACACATCAGGTGTGTGATAAGGGAACTCCAGCTACATCTATGCAGTATTATTAAGACACATCAGGTGTGTGATAAGGGAACCCCAGCTACATCTATGCAGTATTATTAAAATACATCAGGTGTGTGATAAGGGAACCCCAGTTACATCTGTGCAGTATTATTAAGACACATAGGTGTATTATAAG
Organism: Protopterus annectens; assembly: GCF_019279795.1. Taxonomy (NCBI): domain Eukaryota; kingdom Metazoa; phylum Chordata; order Ceratodontiformes; family Protopteridae; genus Protopterus; species Protopterus annectens. The sequence goes on along the minus strand of NC_056728.1, from coordinate 628,501,536 downwards.
GAAATGCCAGCTACATCTGTGCAGTATTATTAAGACACATCAGGTGTGTGATAAGGGAACTCCAGCTACATCTACGCAGTATTACTAAGACACATCAGGTGTATTATAAGGAAATGCCAGCTACATCTGTGCAGTATTATTAAGACACATCAGGTGTGTGATAAGGGAACTCCAGCTACATCTGTGCAGTATTATTAAGACACATCAGGCGTATTATAAGGAAATGCCAGCTACATCTGTGCAGTATTATTAAGACACATCAGGTGTGTGATAAGGGAACTCCAGCTACATCTGTGCAGTATTATTAAGACACATCAGGTGTGTGATAAGGGAACTCCAGCTACATCTGTGCAGTATTATTAAGACACATCAGGTGTCTGATAAGGGAACTCCAGCTACATCTGTGCAGTATTATTAAGACACATCAGGTGTGTGATAAGGGAACTCCAGCTACATCTGTGCAGTATTATTAAGACACATCAGGTGTGTGATAAGGGAACTCCAGCTACATCTGTGCAGTATTATTAAGACACATCAGGTGTGTGATAAGGGAACTCCAGCTACATCTGTGCAGTATTATTAAGACACATCAGGTGTGTGATAAGGGAACCCCAGCTACATCTGTGCAGTATTATTAAGACACATCAGGTGTGTGATAAGGGAACTCCAGCTACATCTGTGCAGTATTATTAAGACATATCAGGTGTATTATAAGGAAATGCCAGCTACATCTGTGCAGTATTATTAAGACACATCAGGTGTGTGATAAGGGAACTCCAGCTACATCTGTGCAGTATTATTAAGACACATCAGGTGTGTTATAAGGGAACTCCAGCTACATCTGTGCAGTATTATTAAGACACATCAGGTGTGTGATAAGGGAACTCCAGCTACATCTGTGCAGTATTAAGACACATCAGGTGGGTGATAAGGGAACTCCAGCTACATCTGTGCAGTATTATTAAGACACATCAGGTGTGTGATAAGGGAACTCCAGCTACATCTGTGCAATATTATTAAGACACATCAGGTGTGCGATAAGGGAACTCCAGCTACACATGTGCAGTATTAATAAGACACATCAGGTGTGTCATAAGGGAACTCCAGCTACATCTGTGCAGTATTATTAAAATACATCAGGTGTGTGATAAGGGAACCCCAGCTACATCTGTGCAGTATTATTAAGACACATCAGGTGTATTATAAGGAAATGCCAGCTACATCTGTGCAGTATTATTAAGACACATCAGGTGTGTGATAAGGGAACTCCAGCTACATCTGTGCAGTATTATTAAGACACATCAGGTGTGTGATAAGGGAACTCCATCTACATCTGTGCAGTATTATTAAGACACATCAGGTGTGTGATAAGGGAACTCCAGCTACATCTTTGCAGTATTATTAAGACACATCAGGTGTGTGATAAGGGAACCCCAGCTACATCTGTGCAGTATTATTAAAATACATCAGGTGTGTGGTAAGGGAACTCCAGCTACATCTACGCAGTATTTTTAAAATACATCAGGTGTGTGATAAGGGAACTCCAGCTACATCTATGCAGTATTATTAAGACACATCAGGTGTGTGATAAGGAAACTCCATCTACATCTATGCAGTATTATTAAAATACATCAGGTGTGTGATAAGGGAACTCCATCTACATCTATGCAGTATTATTAAGACACATCAGGTGTGTGATAAGGGAACTCCATCTACATCTACGCAGTATTATTAAAATACATCAGGTGTGTGATAAGGGAAATCCAGCTACATCTATGCAGTATTATTAAGACACATCAGGTGTGTGATAAGGGAACTCCATCTACATCTATGCAGTATTATTAAAATACATCAGGTGTGTGACAAGGGAACTCCAGCTACATCTGTGCAGTATTATTAAGACACATCAGGTGTGTGATAAGGGAACTCCAGCTACATCTGTGCAGTATTATTAAGACACATCAGGTGTGGGATAAGGGAACCCCAGCTACATCTGTGCAGTATTATTAAAATACATCAGGTGTGTGATAAGGGAACTCCATCTACATCTACGCAGTATTATTAAGACAGATCAGGTGTGTGATAAGGGAACTCCAGCTACATCTGTGCAGTATTATTAAAATACATCAGGTGTGTGATAAGGGAACCCCAGCTACATCTATGCAATATTATTAAGACACATCAGGTGTGTGATAAGGGAACCCCAGCTACATCTATGCAGTATTATTAAGACACATCAGGTGTGTGATAAGGGAACTCCAGCTACATCTGTGCAGTATTATTAGGACACATCAGGTGTGTGATAAGGGAACTCCAGCTACATCTACGCAGTATTATTAAGACACATCAGGTGTGTGATAAGGGAACTCCAGCTACATCTGTGCAGTATTATTAAGACACATCAGGTGTGTGATAAGGGAACTCCAGCTACATCTGTGCAGTATTATTAAAATACATCAGGTGTGTGATAAGGGAACCCCAGATACATCTGTGCAGTATTATTAAGACACATCAGGTGTGTGATAAGGGAACTCCAGCTACATCTGTGCAGTATTATTAAGACACATCAGGTGTGTGATAAGGGAACTCCAGCTGCATCTGTGCAGTATTATTAAGACACATCAGGTGTGTGATAAGGGAACTCCAGATACATCTGTGCAGTATTATTAAGACACATCAGATGTGTGATAAGGGAACTCCAGCTACATCTGTGCAGTATTATTAAGACACATCAGGTGTGTGATAAGGGAACTCCAGCTACATCTGTGCAATATTATTAAGACACATCAGGTGTGTGATAAGGGAACTCCAGCTACATCTATGCAGTATTATTAAGACACATCAGGTGTGTGATAAGGGAACTCCAGCTACATCTGTGCAGTATTATTAAGACACATCAGGTGTGTGATAAGGGAACTCCAGCTACATCTTTGCAGTATTAAGACACATCAGGTGTGTGATAAGGGAACTCCAGCTACATCTTTGCAGTATTATTAAAATACATCAGGTGTGTGGTAAGGGAACTCCAGCTACATCTACGCAGTATTATTAAAATACATCAGGTGTGTGATAAGGGAACTCCAGCTACATCTATGCAGTATTATTAATACACATCAGGTGTGTGATAAGGAAACTCCATCTACATCTATGCAGTATTATTAAAATACATCAGGTGTGTGATAAGGGAACTCCATCTACATCTATGCAGTATTATTAAGACACATCAGGTGTGTGATAAGGGAACTCCAGCTACATCTACGCAGTATTATTAAAATACATCAGGTGTGTGATAAGGGAACTCCAGCTACATCTATGCAGTATTATTAAGACACATCAGGTGTGTGATAAGGGAACTCCATCTACATCTATGCAGTATTATTAAAATACATCAGGTGTGTGACAAGGGAACTCCAGCTACATCTGTGCAGTATTATTAAGACACATCAGGTGTGTGATAAGGGAACTCCAGCTACATCTGTGCAGTATTATTAAGACACATCAGGTGTGGGATAAGGGAACCCCAGCTACATCTGTGCAGTATTATTAAAATACATCAGGTGTGTGATAAGGGAACTCCATCTACATCTACGCAATATTATTAAGACACATCAGGTGTGTGATAAGGGAACCCCAGCTACATCTATGCAGTATTATTAAGACACATCAGGTGTGTGATAAGGGAACTCCAGCTACATCTGTGCAGTATTATTAAGACACATCAGGTGTGTGATAAGGGAACTCCAGCTACATCTACACAGTATTATTAAGACACATCAGGTGTGTGATAAGGGAACTCCAGCTACATCTGTGCAGTATTATTAAGACACATCAGGTGTGTGATAAGGGAACTCCAGCTACATCTGTGCAGTATTATTAAAATACATCAGGTGTGTGATAAGGGAACCCCAGCTACATCTGTGCAGTATTATTAAGACACATCAGGTGTGTGATAAGGGAACTCCAGCTACATCTGTGCAGTATTATTAAGACACATCAGGTGTGTGATAAGGGAACTCCAGCTACATCTGTGCAGTATTATTAAGACACATCAGGTGTGTGATAAGGGAACTCCAGCTACATCTGTGCAGTATTATTAAGACACATCAGGTGTGTGATAAGGGAACTCCAGCTACATCTGTGCAGTATTATTAAGACACATCAGGTGTGTGATAAGGGAACTCCAGCTACATCTGTGCAGTATTATTAAGACACATCAGGTGTGTGATAAGGAAACTCCAGCTACATCTGTGCAGTATTATTAAAATACATCAGGTGTGTGATAAGGGAACCCCAGCTACATCTGTGCAGTATTATTAAGACACATCAGGTGTGTGATAAGGGAACTCCAGCTACATCTGTGCAGTATTATTAAGACACATCAGGTGTGTGATAAGGGAACTCCATCTACATCTATGCAGTATTATTAAGACACATCAGGTGTGTGATAAGGGAACTCCAGCTACATCTGTGCAGTATTATTAAGACACATCAGGTGTGTGATAAGGGAACTCCAGCTACATCTGTGCAGTATTATTAAGACACATCAGGTGTGTGATAAGGGAACTCCAGCTACATCTGTGCAGTATTATTAAGACACATCAGGTGTGTGATAAGGAAACTCCAGCTACATCTGTGCAGTATTATTAAAATACATCAGGTGTGTGATAAGGGAACCCCAGCTACATCTGTGCAGTATTATTAAGACACATCAGGTGTGTGATAAGGGAACTCCAGCTACATCTGTGCAGTATTATTAAGACACATCAGGTGTGTGATAAGGGAACTCCATCTACATCTATGCAGTATTATTAAGACACATCAGGTGTGTGATAAGGGAACTCCAGCTACATCTGTGCAGTATTATTAAGACACATCAGGTGTGTGATAAGGGAACTCCAGCTACATCTGTGCAGTATTATTAAGACACATCAGGTGTGTGATAAGGGAACTCCAGCTACATCTGTGCAGTATTATTAAGACACATCAGGGGTGTGATAAGGGGAACTCCAGCTACATCTGTGCAGTATTATTAAGACCCATCAGGTGTGTGATAAGGGAACTCCAGCTACATCTGTGCAGTATTATTAAGACACATCAGGTGTGTGATAAGGGAACTCCAGCTACATCTGTGCAGTATTATTAAGACACTTCAGGTGTGTGATAAGGGAACCCCAGCTACATCTTTGCAGCATTATTAAGACACATCAGGTGTGTGATAAGGAAATGCCAGCTACATCTGTGCAGTATTATTAAGACACATCAGGTGTGTGATAAGGGAACCCCAGCTACATCTATGCAGTATTATTAAGACACCTCAGGTGTGTGATAAGGGAACTCCAGCTACATCTGTGCAGTATTATTAAGACACATCAGGTGTGTGATAAGGAAATGCCAGCTACATCTGTGCAGTATTATTAAGACACATCAGGTGTGTGATAAGGGAACTCCAGCTGCATCTATGCAGTATTATTAAGACACATCAGGTGTGTGATAAGGGAACTCCAGCTACATCTGTGCAGTATTATTAAGACACATCAGGTGTGTGATAAGGAAATGCCAGCTACATCTGTGCAGTATTATTAAGACACATCAGGTGTGTGATAAGGGAACCCCAGCTACATCTGTACAGTATTATTAAAATAGATGAGATGTGTGATAAGGGAACTCCAGCTACATCTACGCAGTATTATTAAGACACATCAGGTGTGTGATAAGGGAACTCCAGCTACATCTGTGCAGTATTATTAAGACACATCAGGTGTGTGATAAGGGAACTCCAGCTACATCTGTGCAGTATTATTAAGACACATCAGGTGTGTGATAAGGGAACTCCAGCTACATCTGTGCAGTATTATTAAGACACATCAGGTGTGTGATAAGGAAATGCCAGCTACATCTGTGCAGTATTATTAAGACACATCAGGTGTGTGATAAGGGAACCCCAGCTACATCTGTGCAGTATTATTAAAATACATCAGGTGAGTGATAAGGGAACTCCAGCTACATCTGTGCAGTATTATTAAAATACATCAGGTGTGTGATAAGGGAACCCCAACTACATCTATGCAGTATTATTAAGACACATCAGGTGTGTGATAAGGGAACTCCAGCTGCATCTATGCAGTATTATTAAAATACATCAGGTGTGTGATAAGGGAACTCCAGCTACATCTGTGCAGTATTATTAAGACACATCAGGTGTGTGATAAGGGAACTGCATCTACATCTATGCAGTATTATTAAGACACATCAGGTGTGTGATAAGGGAACTCCAGCTACATCTATGCAGTATTATTAAAATACATCAGGTGTGTGATAAGGGAACTCCAGCTACATCTGTGCAGTATTATTAAGACACATCAGGTGTGTGATAAGGGAACTCCAGCTACATCTATGCAGTATTATTAAAATACATCAGGTGTGTGATAAGGGAACTCCAGCTACATCTGTGCAGTATTATTAAGACACATCAGGTGTGTGATAAGGGAACCCCAGCTACATCTGTGCAGTATTATTAAGACACATCAGGTGTGTGATAAGGGAACTCCAGCTACATCTGTGCAGTATTATTAAGACACATCAGGTGTGTGATAAGGGAACTCCAGCTACATCTATGCAGTATTATTAAAATACATCAGGTGTGTGATAAGGGAACTCCAGCTACATCTGTGCAGTATTATTAAAATACATCAGGTGTGTGATAAGGGAACCCCAGCTACATCTGTGCAGTATTATTAAGACACATCAGGTTTGTGATAAGGGAACTCCATCTACATCTATGCAGTATTATTAAGACACATCAGGTGTGTGATAAGGGAACTCCAGCTACATCTATGCAGTATTATTAAAATACATCAGGTGTGTGATAAGGGAACTCCAGCTACATCTGTGCAGTATTATTAAAATACATCAGGTGTGTGATAAGGGAACCCCAGCTACATCTGTGCAGTATTATTAAGACACATCAGGTGTGTGATAAGGGAACTCCATCTATATCTATGCAGTATTATTAAGACACATCAGGTGTGTGATAAGGGAACTCCAGCTACATCTATGCAGTATTATTAAAATACATCAGGTGTGTGATAAGGGAACTCCAGCTACATCTGTGCAGTATTATTAAAATACATCAGGTGTGTGATAAGGGAACCCCAGCTACATCTGTGCAGTATTATTAAGACACATCAGGTGTGTGATAAGGGAACTCCATCTACATCTATGCAGTATTATTAAGACACATCAGGTGTGTGATAAGGGAACTCCAGCTACATCTATGCAGTATTATTAAAATACATCAGGTGTGTGATAAGGGAACTCCAGCTACATCTATGCAGTATTATTAAGACACATCAGGTGTGTGATAAGGGAACCCCAGCTACATCTGTGCAGTATTATTAAGACACATCAGGTGTGTGATAAGGAAATGCCAGCTACATCTATGCAGTATTATTAAAATACATCAGGTGTGTGATAAGGGAACCCCAGATACATCTGTGCAGTATTATTAAAATACATCAGGTGTGTGATAAGGGAACTCCAGCTACATCTATGCAGTATTATTAAAATACATCAGGTGTGTGATAAGGGAACTCCAGCTACATCTGTGCAGTATTATTAAGACACATCAGGTGTCTGATAAGGGAACCCCAGCTACATCTGTGCAGTATTATTAAGACACATCAGGTGTGTGATAAGGAAATGCCAGCTACATCTGTGCAGTATTATTAAGACACATCAGGTGTCTGATAAGGGAACCCCAGCTACATCTGTGCAGTATTATTAAAATACATCAGGTGTGTGATAAGGGAACTCCAGCTACATCTATGCAGTATTATTAAAATTCATCAGGTGTGTGATAAGGGAACTCCAGCTACATCTATGCAGTATTATTAAAATTCATCAGGTGTGTGATAAGGGAACTCCAGCTACATCTATGCAGTATTATTAAAATACATCAGGTGTGTGATAAGGGAACTCCAGCTACATCTATGCAGTATTATTAAAATACATCAGGTGTGTGATAAGGGAACTCCAGCTACATCTGTGCAGTATTAAAATACATCAGGTGTGTGATAAGGGAACCCCAGCTACATCTCTTGTCAAAATGTGATGGAGAATCAGAGCAGATTCTATGTCCAGGCATCTTATTCCAACATCATTGCACCATCTCACCAGAGATACAGATGCTACTGAAGATTGCGGGCAGTACTCAAAAACAAAACATCCCAAAGTTGTGTACAGCTGTATGCAGAAACATCCACACACCAGAGCCCTATGCAATTCAAAAATATCCTACCTTTTCCAAGAATATCCACATTCACAACTACTTCCCTAGAAGTACCCAGATATACAGCATGTATGCGTATGGCACTGCTTAACATGCAGGGGAGATTTATTCCAGAGATTTGGGAGGAGACCGGTTATAAACCTGTCACTCCACTGGGTTTTATTTATCTGCTGCTGAAGATGTATGTCCCTAGTTCTAGTAACCTTGGAGATACTGGATTTGCAAAGAAACAGGAGGAGAAGTGGGACAGAAATCTCTCCTCAAAAATCTGAAAGACTCTGAATAAAGAGATAAAGTTTCTGGCATCTTTTGGTAGCTCAGGAACTTTAGGTCTGTGATCTTTTTAGTTAGGAACCTTTGGGATTGTTCTGTTTTTGGTTACTGGGGGAGAGCATTCATCCCAGCATGACTAACTGCAGGCTCAGCCTGGGTTATAACAAACATTTAACAATTACAACTGACAGTGGAACACAAAGGTAATATAAAGTAATCATAAAAAGAGATACTATGTAAAATGCTACACCATGCTGAGAGGTACATTTTACAACTGGAAAAGTGGAATCAGAGGAGTAACAAGAGTAAAGTGAGAAGCAGGTTTAGTCTTGGAAATTGTAGGGGTTAACACAAAGGGCTGAAATCAGAAATATTTGCAGCATCAACGTAAACATCTTTGTGTGATGAGCAGCCAGGTGCAGGCTATGTGCTATTCAGAAAATCCAGCAACATGACGAGGTCAGCTAAGTTATATTCTAATGACTGCATAATGAGCTGTCATAGATGCTAATGAGGCAAAAACAAAAGGCAAGGCAGAGTGATTCAGAAACCCTTACATACTGAGCAGAGATGCTACTCCCACTTTAGATTTGTACACGGTCATAGGTTCCTGTTCAGGCACAGTAAAATACTGTACAATGTTAGGGGTTGCTACAGCTATTGTGTGCTAATCCTTCTGCAGTATGGCATAAAACTCTCATGGGTGCACTCAGTATTTGCACTTACTATAATGCACCACCTGACACCTTTCTCAAGAATTCTGGACAAAGACAACAATGGGAGGACAAAATCCCAAAATTAAGAACAATTTTTAATGGTACTCTGATTTATTTAAAAATGTTACAACAGCGGTAAAGGTTTTGCATCAATACGCATTTCCTGAACAATAAAGAGTATGACACTCTAAATGACTGGCATAGTTGACAGACTGCAATCTGCAGTTATTTATCAGGAAAATCAATAATTTCATGAGGGAAAGGACAAACATACAAGCCAAACACTGAAAATCAAGAACAATTTTAAATGTTACTCTAATTTACTAAAACGTTTCTAAGAATAAAATGTTTTGCATCAACATGCACTATCTAAACAATAAAAAAGTATGAAACTTTGCATAAGGTATTACTAACTGACTGTAATCCTCAGTGAAATACCAGGAAATCAACAAAACTGTGATGAACAGGACAAAATGTAAAGAATTCTGAAATTAATTTAAAAACTCAATTCTTTTCTTACAGTAAAATAAATATAGAGAAATTAATTATAAAGTACCCCTGCCTGATTAGCATTACTCACCCCTCCTGCCCATGGGTAGATTGCTGGCAGCACACGCTAGTACTCACATTGTAATTAAACATTTTTTAAGTGCAAAATAAATCCTTTTTTTCTTAGCAGGTAGGTACTGTTACATTCAGCAGATTGTCTAACTGAAAGGAGTTAGCAATGCTGAACATAAAACTTTATTTCCTCAGAGGTACTGAGTGGTTGGTTGGTTGGTTGGCCATTATGGGCCCCGCTGGAGCTGTGGGCCCTGGGCAGCTACCTGGATTGCATCTATTACAATCTGGCACTGTACTGACTGTAATACTTAGCTCCACATACAGGTGGCTCTTCTGCCTCACTAAAAAGCCCATTCATTTAAATGGGCTCCCCAATTAATCAGCCTCGTTCATTGACAAGTCTCATCAATGTACAATGCCAAATTAATTCAGTGATATGTGACCATTCTCCCTTTTGGAACTGGTCGTATGGTTCGAGTAGTCCCCATTAGCATATGCTGATTAGGAACTGGCAGAGTCCTATCTTATGGAATCAAATGTGGAGTAACATGCTTAATTCAGAGCACAGGGTTTTGAAATCCAGCCCAATATTAAAACTGCAGTTTCAGGTAGACTAGGGTTAGAAAAGTGGGTAACTAAATAACCAAATAGCAAGGAGAGTATCTTACATAACCAGGCCAAAGCGTCTGTTGAGAAGAGCCATTTTTTCATCAAGTCGCATTTTGTTGATTCTTCTGTGCAGGAAGGAAAGCACCAATATGATGAATGCCTGAAACAGAGAACCATATCACAAGTACATGTCAGTGTTTATTTCAGGAGGTTTTTTCCCCTAAAAGCTTTACAACATTAGAAAACTAACATTGCTATTTCTGACATCAACATGGAAATATTTACATTGAGAAATAATGAGAAAGAGACCAAAAGCAAGGTAACACATAACTCTCTGACAGATAAAATAAAACCTTATGGCAACACACTAATCGTGGCAGAAAATCCATATGTGCATATTTGTTAGAGACAAACTCAAGGAAAATCACAGCCAAAATAAACAAAGAAAACAATTTAAACTAACAGAATAAGAAAGTAATTAAGGGGCGGCCACAGTGGTGCAGCGATTAGCGTTGCCGCCTCACAGCAAGAGGCTCTCCGGTTTGATTCTCGGCTGGGGTGCCTTCTGTGCGTAGTCTGCATGTCCTCCTTGTGGTCGCGTGGGTTTCCTCCGGGTGCTCCAGTTTCCTCCCACATCCCAAAGACATACAGTAGGTGGATTGGGCACTCTAAATTGGCCCTAGGTGTAAGTGTGTGCATGTGTGTGCCTTCTGTGGAAGGTTGGGCGCCAGGCTGGCACCTCAACACCATAAAACTCCACTGCCAATCATAAGCAGATAGATGATCCGCTGTGGCGACCCCTAACTGGGAAAAAGCCGAAAGAAGAATAAGAAAGTAATTACCCCTGTAGATTTATTTAACAATAGAAAACAAATGAGGCAGAGCATGTTGTTAACTTGGCGAACTACATTTTTCTAGAAGCATGTGATCAGACAATCTGGTCTGATGTATGTCAAAGTCTAGAGAGTTTATATGTTTTGTTGAGGAACAAAAACACTGAAAACTAGTACCTGAAACACAGAAGGATGAAAAGTTCAACTTCAAGTGTGTTTTTTTTTTTTGCAATGGACCAAGCCCCCTGCACCCCCAATATGGGTACCATCCCCACACACACACTTCAAATCTTAAGTATACCAACTCCATGGTTGCACCCACTCAAAGAAGGAAGACATTTGCCAAAACAAATGAATCATTGCTGGAGCACACTTAGAAATTATGCTGGCAGCGACTGTATTCCTTGGTGTTTTGTACAATGGGCAATTAACTCTCAGGCAATTTCATCTCAGACAACTGTATTGAGAAATTTCATTGGGGATACCTGCAGATATTTCCAGTGTGTCCATACAGAATAAGTCTTTCGGCTTTTCCCAGTTAGGGGTCGCCACAGCGTAACTCCTGTCTGCTAATGATTGGCCGTGGAATTTTACGGTGCCAAGTTGCCAGCTCGATGCCCAACCTTCAAAGAAGGCATGCCCATTCACGCACGCACCTAACTGCATGTCTTTAAAGTCACTCGATCATGGGGAGGACATGCAGACTACACACAGAAGGCGCTCAGAATGATTATCTCATACAAGCTATCTCAGTCAAGTTTTTGCAGAATGAAATAGACACTTACTCTTGGAATAGTTATCTTGGAATAATTATGTATATTTTTCTTCTTTTGTTGTGTACTGGTGATAGACCAGTCAGTCAGGAACTATTCCATGACTTTGGATGTTTTTTGAATACTTTTTGCTGAATAATGATTTTATCTAAAAACACTATGGTGACAATAAAATGTATGTAACTGATATTGCAGGTGTACAATGTAACCAAATTTGAGACTGTTGTATTCAAAAGCATTTTCTTTCTCTACGTTGCAATGGCTTTAATGCTGCTTACATTAACTATTGACGGCATGGATTTTCTGGGACCAGCAGCAGGAAATTATAGAGTACATTTTGGTGTTTTTGGGGGTTAGGGATAAGATCACTTTTCAATGAAAAGTACTGACTGCCACCAGCGTCACAGAAATAGTTGCTGAATAACAAGCCTACTCTTTTCTGTCCTACAATTCATCTATTTACACTTTGATTAAATAATAACTGCTGCCTGTAGGGCAGATGTTGTCGGCAACAATTATAATTATAATTATTATTATCTTAAAAGTGACCCGTCATAAAAGGAGTAGTAAAACATTTCAGAAATAAGAACAATGTCTACAAGTATGTAACTTAACATTCTGAAATGTTTTCAGAATGCATTTCCAAAAATAAAATTAATAATCTCTAAAAACTAAATAACCTTTCTGCAAATCCCCTCTGTTTGGTATATTGTCTAGTTTAAATTATGGTTCTATAAATAAGAAAAAAAGTGAAACTGATTATAACACATTATTTTGGATTTGAACTGTTTTTATAACACACTAATAAGTATTTGGCTAGAATGTCTTGCATATTTGTGCTGATCTGATTACATTTATTTACTTATTTCTTTTGATAACTGAGTTACACAGCTGGGCCAAGCCCATTTTCAGTGCTGGTCCAAACAGAAACATTTCAGTAGAATATATAATAGCACATTTGATTGTACCAATTCAATAACATATGACTGCATATTAATAAGAACAGCATCATATAGTAGCATTCTCAGTTTACTAACAGCAATTTGTCCATTGGTTAAGTCTTTAAAGCACATTTGACATAGCCTAGAGTGCCATTAATTTGTGAGTGGAAAAATGTGGTGATGGTGGTGAAGTAAAAGGCATATGGTACAGGAAAGTTTAGTGACATGAAAAAAGAGCCAGAAGCAAGAGGAATAAGCTAGGACTATGCAGAAATGGAAAGAAGTTTGTGCAGTTTAGTACATGCAAGGCAGGGCAGAAAAAAATTAGTAGCAAATACACTACACACAGCACCTATTTGAAGTTAATAACAGCAAATACATGATAACACAGGCTGTGTTTGCTGCTTAGATAAAACCACTGGTTCATACACAATGCATTTTATACCATGTGTTGATTAAGGTAACAAAACTTGCTTGTTTCAGGTAGAGCATGTCACATCAGGAGAAGGTATGAGACAGAGACCACCCACTATGTTTTTTAATATCTTCAGTGAATAATTGGAAATTATCACTACAGGACACTGGGTTTCTACATGGCTTTTACAACTGAAGTATAAGGAATACAGCAGGGCATGTTCTAAAATGTGGTCCTTTATATGAGAACATTGGGGTAATGCTTAGACTTTTCTTGAGCTCTATGCAGGCCAAGCCTTGTAAGGGAGAATGTTCTTCCCAAGACCTTTTGTGATAAATTTTATAACCTTGTTATAAGTTAATACTGGTTTCAAAAAATGTCAGACTTGTATATTTGAAAATGCTTTTGATCTGAAGATAAGCTAGGCAAGGTTCACTTGCACCCCCCTGGAACAGGCGGGTGGGCGGGAGATTAATTTTCTTTTAATAACCAAAAAAAAATAATTTTTAAGGGAGTTCTTCTTTAAGAGCGGTCCGTAGTTTGCTGGTCTGGTCGCATCAAGTCTGTGCATGCAGACGTCATGTTCCTCTTCACCCGCGCTATTTGAAATTGCTGTTCACGTTGTTTGGTAAGGGAATTATGTTGAATGCTGCAGTAAGTAAGGGAATTCCTCGCCCACTCTGTTTCGCTATTGCTTTTACTTCTCTTCACGTCAAGTCAGGTAAGGGAATTTAGTTGCACACAACACAAAAGTTAATTTTTGATGAGGACTGTTTGAAGGTGATACAACTTGTGGATATGTGAGTTTGTTATTGTTATTATTATTATGTAATGATTCAGCTGAGTGAATGAACTGGTGGTTAAACTGGTCAGCAACAGTGTTTCTGAGGTCTGTAGTGGATGGGTTACTCATACTGATTTGTCCTGGTTGGAAGAGATTGCTTACTGATGTCCAGAATTGCTCGGGATTATATTTATTTCTATTCTGAAAAGACGTGTAGTGAGATATTTTTTCCTGATCTAATACAATGACTGGCTTGATTCCTGGGATGTCTATAATACTGCATTTTTTCCTTGGAGTTATTTTGTGACCAGGTTTTCCAAGCTTTGTTCCTATCTTTCATGACTTGTTTAGTTTCGGTGGACAGCCATGGCATAGGGTTTGAGTTAACTCTTTTAGTTCTACATGGAGCATGAGTGCTGGAGATATTCAGAAAGGTTGTATTAAAATCTGAAGCTGCAGCATCAAGGGGCTGGTTTTTAAGTGTGTCCCAGTTAAAGTGTGTTTAGGGTATTTTTAAAGTTCTCTGGTTGGAACTTACTGAAATCTCTAACTTATTCATAATGGTGTGTTTTTTCCGGGAATGTTTATCTGGCTGACTGCAAATACAGGCAAAGAGCCACTCATAGTATCTGTAAGGGTACCAAATGCTGTTGACAAAGTAATGATCCAGTCACATGCTGAATCTTTGATGGATATTATATTATGTCTGGTTGAGGAGATGATAAGCTGGGTGAAACCATACAGATGTATGATGTTGGTAAATTCTGCTGAGCTAATAGTTGTTCAGTCAATGTTTTGGTCACTTAGGATAATTGTTTCTTGTGCAGTTTTATTTGAAACCCAGCAGAGAAAGTCTTTAGTGGCAGTATTGCTACCATGTAGAATGTATATACCTATAATTACTATGGATTTGTAGTTATTAAGTTTCAGTAGTGAGATAACTATTTCCAAATTATGAAATTGTGGAATATTGTGGGGTAGGACAATAATTTGTGAGAATTTTTATAAATTACAGCAACATCTGCTTTTTTGTTTGTTTTGTCTAGTCTATGGACATTGTAGTAAGAGATAGAAACTGAGTACCTGTTTTTTAGCCATTAGTATTTGATTTTTTATCTTATGTTTGGTTTCAAAGCTACTGAATTCATTTGACAGCATGTTTTTTCTGAGACAATTGACTGCTAACCCAACTCAAGCAGAGAGTTTAAAGAGCTGAATGCATGCTGTAATGTATTATACAGGAGCAACGCATAAGAGGCTAGGTGAGTTATTACTGATAAAGCCAAGAAAGGTGATATGGTGTAAAGTCTCATAGGTGAGGTGATGGTGGTAAGACGTGAGGTCTGCTGCTAGATTAAGGAGGTAAGTCATAAGTAAGTACTAGGCTAGCTGCTCTTTTTTGGGCCATTTAAAGCCTAGCCAAGTTCCCTTAGTGAGATTCAAATCATTTACCTCCTGTCTGTGAGGTAAATACTTTAACCATTACCTCCACTTCCAACTCCGAAGATGAAGTCCTGTGATCTGTATGGGAAACTGTTTGAAGCATGTTGTGTAGGTTGATTAGAATTAGATATGAACATTGCAATGCAGTGTTTGTGGTGGAGGCAGTGATATGAAAGTGACTGGTCAAGAAATATGCTAAAAGGTACAAGGCTGGGTGGGAGGGTACTTTGAATAGGAGGAGCAGTGGATGTTTGTTGGGGGGAGTAGTTCGGCAGTAGCACCTTCTCTTAACAGGATGAATCAGCTTGTAAGTTCTACTGAACTGATCGTTAAACTTAAGTTTGGGGCAGCGCAAGAGCGCGCGTTGCTGGCATGCTTGTGCAAGTTTATCAACTAATTATTGTATTTTGTTCTCTACAACTGATTCGTGATAGTCTGCGCCTTTCTTGGTTGGTTCGTTCAAAAAAGTTGCCATTTTGGATGGGGTTAAGGAAGACTAAACATCAACTGTTTGTGGTGTTCATGTCGGTGTTGTGAAAGTATTATGCAACCGCTGTTACTTTAATGATCGAAGCACGAGTCTGTAGTTTCTTAAAAGAAATTCGTTATCATTAAAGAGGCTGCATATTGAGACTTAAGCAGTTGGAACTGTAATGCTGAAGCTAACAAATAGTTGCATAGTTGGTAGCAAAGCACAAAGTTTGGTACATCTTGTTCCAACATGCTTCACCAGCATTTCTCGTGATGGTACTCCCTTTTTTTGTTTTTTTCTGGCAAATCATTCAGGATTGAAATCAGAAAATAATGGCAAACATTTGTGTTTTAGATTTTATATCCTTAGAAAATGCATACTAATGCAAACCTTGTTGTCCTATCCACTTTCTAAGGAGGTAGGGGGATGTATGTGCGTGTTATACCGTTCAACTCTACAGATTTTCGCAGAATGTCAAGAATTTTGCCTTATATTTTTGATCTGTTCTTCATAAAAATTCTATTTTTTTTTGACAAATCAGTGGGATGAGCTAAGGATTAAAGTTGCTAAATGACATGTATTTGGAGTTTCGGACTTCATGTCCTTTAGAAAATGCATTTCAACACAAATCCTGTTATTCTAGTAACATTCTAAATGTGTCCCTAGTTTTAGGCCTTTGTCCCCAACATTATAACAGGCTTTGTCGAGATTTCTTGTGCGAAGAGATTGAGGTGTGTGTGTGTGTGTGTGTGTGTGTGTGTGTGTGTGTGTGTGTGTGTGTGTGTGTGTGTGTGTGTGTTTATGTATAAGAGGGAGGTAGCATATCCCTCAGTTGTCCAGGTTTTGCAGAATGTCCAGATTTTTGCCCCATATTCCTCCTAAAAAGCATTGAATTTACTAAATAATAACAGGCATTTGAGTTTAGACTTCATACCCTTTAGAAAAGTGCTTACTAACACAAATCCTGTTCTAGCAATTTTCTAGGTTCATGAGAGCAATATTTATTATCTGTCCCTATTTATTTTAGGCTTTGTCCAGATTTCTTGCACTAAGAGGTTGAGGTGTGTGTGTGTGTGTGTGTGTGTGTGTGTGTGTGTGTGTGTGTGTGTGTGTGTGTGTGTGTGTGTGTGTGTGTAAAATGCCCTAGTTAGAGTTAGCAGATGGAATTTATTTTCAAGGAATTGTGAGCTTCAAGGGAAGAGAAGTTTACTGCTACTCATGCCATGTCTGCTTAAAATGTGCAACTGTTTTGTTTAGCAAATGGTATCATGATTGTGGTAAAAAAATTTTAAAGCGGTGTTAGTAGAACAATGGGTAGCATCCTTGCATCTTGATGTAGAGGACGGTAGGTTGTAGTCCCACAGCAAGTTGATTTTGTATTTTAAGGGAGTGGGTTGCTGCAGTCCTGAGTATGATGTTCTCTGGATGAGATGCCTAGAAACTATGAATCTGTCCAGCCCTTTTCCTATTGCAATATACTAGCTTACTATTTTTTTAATGTAACAGAGGCAATTTATTCTTTGAGGGCAGCAGGCACTGAATTTGTAGATGGAACACTGAAATATAAAGTTGTTTTCTAGAAACAACCTCTTCATTAGTTTCAGATCTCTTTAATGTGGAGTTATTCAGATGACTTTTACTTCTGCAGAGATTGTGTATATTGACTGATATTGGTGGATTGTAATGGCAGACGTTTGAGTGGCCTTTTATGGTTGAAATGTTCTGAATTGGGCAGTTTGTCATTATTGGTTTATATGTTTTGTTTCATTGCTTAGTGGAAAAAATGTTCAAAACTATAAATTTAAAACACACTCTAACAAATGGTGCTGTGTTATGCAAGGGATATAATTCAATTTATATATTATAATTAATACAATCAGTAAGGTGAATCAAAGAACGCTTGCATAGCCCTAAAAAATGTGTGCAAGGGCTTATGATTTGAGAACAGCCCAAAGGTAAACTTAACCTGCCACGGGCCAGATGCATTTTCTTTGAATGTGAGTTTCAATGCTGTTTCAATGAATGTGAGTTTCAAAGGTAGAGAAGTTTTAATGCTAAGTCTGTTTTCATTGTAAGACTATTGCTTTGTTTAGGTTTAGTAAATGTCTATCAGTGTTTGTGCTATAAAATTTGAAATAAAAGTTGTAAATGAAATCGAAATATCTCTAATTATTGTAGACGTAAAGCATAAAACAGTATGTACACTGAGAGATTTGAACAGTGTCTATGACAAATGGGGAGAAATATCCAAGTAATGGGACACTGGAATGGCTGCATGGGCGGGGGGGGGGGGCTGTGTGGGTGGAGGGGGTGGGGCTGTGTGGGCGGAAGGGGTGGGGCTGTGTGGGTGGGGCTCTGGGTTTGCCCCCCCTGCAAAAAATCCTGCAGGCTCCCTTGAAGCTAGGGCATTACCAATTAATTAACCAAACTGATTTTGAAACCATAAATAAGACAATTCTTGGCATGTTCTACATATGCTAGTAGTTTATTGCCCTTCTTTATAGTGACAGAATGCTTTTCTTTCAAAACATAACTCACTGCCATATACAATTTCCAAATATTTGTTGGCTGTACCTATACCAGCCTCTTGAGGCATTATTTGACCTGCTAAAGAGCTTTATGTCTGACCCACTTCTACATGTTTTATAATTAAATAACATTTACTTTGTTTTAATTATATTGATACTCAAAATTAAACAACATGTATATATTGACAGCTGGTGTTTTTGTAATTTTGAACATTTGTATACTTAGTTGCTTATTTATTTTATTATTACTATTTGGCTAGCTAGGTAGGTGTGCTGCTCTGAGGGTCTTTTTCAACCATAACCTTCACAAAAAGAGAGATTAAAAGCAAAAGTCAAAACCTAACAGAACTGAATATATGAATAACATTTACAAGTGTTTGAAGTATCAAGCACAGTAAATAAAGCAGTGTTTACTAAACATTTATAAAATCATGTACAGTGGTTATAAAAAGTGTACACACCTCTGTTAAAATGCCAGGTTTTTTTATATAAAAAATGAGACCACAATAAATCATTTCAAAACTTTCCCACCTTTAATGTGACCTATAACATGTACAATTCAATTGAAAAACAAACAAATCTGTTAAGGGAAAAACATAAAAAATAAAAAAGTACGATAAGCTGATTGTATAAGAGTGCACACCCTTAAACTAATACTTTGTTGAAGCACCTTTTGCATTAATTACAACATTCAGTCTTCTTGGGTACACACCCGCCATCAGTTAAAGAGACTCTGATTAACCCCAAATAAAGTTCAGCTATCCTATTAGGATTTTCCTGACATTTACTCAGTTGCCTGCTACAGCAAAAGCCATGGTTCATAGAGAGCTTACAAAGCATCAAAGGGATCTCATTGTTGAAAGATATCAGTCAAGAGAAGGGTAGAAAAAAATTCAGACATCATTGGATATACCATGGAACACAGTGAAGACAGTCATCAAAAAGGAGAGAAAATATGGAACAACAGTGATGTTGCAAAGAACTGGACGTCCCTCCAAAACTGATGAACAGACAAGATGAAAACTGGTCAGGGAGGCTGCCAAGAGACCTACAGAAACACTGAAGGAGCTGCAGGAATTTCTGGCAAGTACTGGTTGTGTACTACATGTGACAAAAATCTGCCATATTCTCCATATGTCTGGCCTATGGGGTAGGGTTGCAAGATGGAAGTCTTTTCTTACACAGAAAAACAACCAGGCCTGGCTAAAATTTGCAAAACAATACATCAAGTCTTCCAAAAGCATGTGGGAAAATGTGTTACGGTCTGATGAGACCAAGGTTGAACGTTTTGGCCACAATTCTAAAAGGTATGTTTGGCGCAGAAACAACACTTCACATCATCAAAAGAACACCATCCCCATGGTGAAGCATGGTGGTGGCAGTATCATGCTTTGGGGTTGCTTTTCTTCAGCTGGAACTGGGGCTTTAGTCAAGGTGCAGGGAATTATGAAGAGTTCCAAATACCAGTCACTTATGGCCCAAAACCTTCAGGCGTCTGCTAGAAAGATTAAGATGAAGAGGAATTTCACCTTTCAGCAGGACCAATGACCCCAAGCATACATCCAAATCAACAAAAGAATGGCTTCACCAGAAGAAAATTAAAGATTTGGATTGGCCCAGCCAGAGCCCAGACCTAAATCCAAAAGAAAATCTGTTGGGGTGACCTGAAGAGGGCTGTGCACAAGAGATGCGCTCGCAATCTGACAGATTTGGAGTGCTTTTGCAAGGAAGAGTGGGCAAATATTGCCAAGTCAAGATGTGCCATGCTGATAGACTCCTACCCAAGAAGACTTAATGCTATAATTAAATCAAAAGGTGCTTCAACAAAGTATTAGTTTAAGGGTGTGCACACTTATGCAACCAGCTTATTGTACGTTTTTTATTTTTTATATTTTTCCCCTAACAGATTTGTTTTTCAATTGAATTGTACAGGATATAGGTCATACTAAAAGTGGGAAAAGTTTTGAAATGATTTACTGTGGTGTCATTTTTTTATATCACAAAAAACTGGCATTTTAACAGGGGTGTGTACACTTTTTATATCCACTGTATATAAAAAACTGACAGTTTTGGTCTCACTGAAAGCAAAGCGGTACAATTAGAGAGGTTAAATGGTCTAATGAGTAAAAGTTTAGTACATAAATACATTTATGTGGAGCAGATGAGTCAGCATATCTTATTGAAGAAAATTAGACTATGCATATTTCATGCAACAGGTGTTAAGAAGCTCCAAACAACTGGAGAAAGTTTGTTGAATGTTCTTTTGCGATAGTAACAGACTGGCTATTAGCTGGTAGTGATGGGATAGCAGCTTAAGCTTGCATCTAAGCAGAGTTTAGGAAAATAATTTTATACATAAGAATGAAAAAATAAAGCAGAGCTTTTCATTAATAGGATTGTATTTTGTGGTGGGTAGGAGGAACCTTAAGTGAATGACTAATCTTCTTCTTCTTCTTTTGGCTTTTCCCGGTTAGGGGTCACCACAGCGGATCACCTGTCCGCTCATGATTGGCAGTGGAGTTTTACAGTGTTGAGTTGCCAGCCCAGCGCCCAACCTTCCACAGAAGGCACACACGCACTCACACCTAGGGCCAAAATTAGTACATAAATACATTTATGTGGAGCAGATGAGTCAGCATATCTTATTGAAGAAAATTAGACTATGCATATTTCATGCAACAGGTGTTAAGAAGCTCCAAACAACTGGAGAAAGTTTGTTGAATGTTCTTTTGCGATAGTAACAGACTGGCTATTAGCTGGTAGTGATGGGATAGCAGCTTAAGCTTGCATCTAAGCAGAGTTTAGGAAAATAATTTTATACATAAGAATGAAAAAATAAAGCAGAGCTTTTCATTAATAGGATTGTATTTTGTGGTGGGTAGGAGGAACCTTAAGTGAATGACTAATCTTCTTCTTCTTCTTTTGGCTTTTCCTGGTTAGGGGTCACCACAGCGGATCACCTGTCCGCTCATGATTGGCAGTGGAGTTTTACAGTGTTGAGTTGCCAGCCCAGCGCCCAACCTTCCACAGAAGGCACACACGCACTCACACCTAGGGCCAATTTAGAGTGTCCAATCCACCTACTGCATTTCTTTGGGATGTGGGAGGAAACCGGAGCACCCAGAGGAAACCCACGTGACCACAGGGAGGACATGCAGACTCTGCACAGAAGGCACCCCAGCCAAGGATCGAACCAGAGAACCTCTTGCTGTGAGGCGACAATACTAACCACTGCACCACCGTGGCCACCGTAGTGAATGACTAATCAGCGAGACTATTCACTTTATTTATTTGTTAACGAGGTAAGCCCAAAAGGCTGAAGTGCCTCTCTTCAGGGGTGACCCAGGAGCATTGACTGGTGAGGTGACATACTCAGGGCAAATGGAGACTGAAGGAACCAAACCCACAACTACATGATGAAGCTTCTTAGCAGCACATAGTCAGTTTTCTGCACTAAACTGCCAAAGAACTTTAGGTTAGAGAACTTACAGCTATTATGTGCTGTCTTATGAAGGGTGGCAGTCTTGTTGGAATTACCTAATGTCAAAAAAGGAAGATAATATTCTAGTCATGTGATAAAATTAGCTTTGATAGTATACTTGCAGGTTTCTGGGGCTAGAAAATTAGTTAGCTTACAGGCAAGTTTTAGTTGTTTAGAAACCTAGCTGACTGTTTTTTCAATTATGGAAATGAAAAGATTAAGGTCAAGAAGAATTTCAAAATAATAATAATAACTATTATTATTATTATTACTATTATTATTATTGAGATGATGTACTCTATGGGTCACAGAGTTTGAAGATAAGGGATCAGAATAATTGGGCTTTGCCAGTTACCAGGGATTTTGTTTTAGGGGTGTTGACTCTGAGCTTTTGGTTAGTAAATCAATGACAGATTTTTGTCTGAGTCGTCTTAAAAAAGTGCCTATAAGTAATGATTTTTACTACATCCTGTAATAATGAGGAGATTGTCAACACAGAAAGTAATTCTGAATGAAGGCAGTCATCCCAGGGACTGTTTATGAAAAAAGCGTGGAGAGAATGGGACCAGTATGGATCTGTAAGAAATACAGTTTTTTACACTAGTTGTAGTGGAAACAGCATTGTTATACAATACCTAAAAGGGACGGTTTGACAGATAACTGTAAACCAAAGAAGAGGTTCAGAAGACAAGCTAATGTTTGTGTGATAGATAGTTGGGAAAGAACTAATGAGTGAATAGCCAAGTCAAATCCTTCTTCAGGTTGAAAAATATTGGTGAAATTGAGGTCAATGTGTTGACTGAGTGTGGTTGGAGTATTGAATCGTAGTCTGACACCAGCCTGATAAGGACTAATAATCTTATTTTCTCTGATGAAAGATACAAGCTGCTTATAAGAGGAGTCTATTAAATGGGAGGGATTAGCAATACCCTGGCAGTGTTCTGGTTAAAGAAGTTGATATTTAGGGAGGATAACAATGATAATAATTTTCCATTCAAATAGAATGGATCCACAACTTAAGGATAGAATACATAGGTTCATAGGTTGGTACTAGGCTATCGGCCCTAGGGCCTATACAAGCCTAGCCATAACAATTCCCTGGATATTTCTTCCCACAATATTTACTTCCCTGGACCCCTGTCTAGCAGGGCAACTGACATGATCCCCGGGGTGAATTTCCTATCTCCCATCCAATCGTCAAGGTTCCTTTTGAAGAGGGCCAAGGAGGCACTCTGCTTGACATGTATGGGCAGTCTATTCCAGAGTATGGGGAGTCCCTGGGTGAGGAACCTATCACCCAAGCATGTTTTGTTCATTGTGATGATGAGGTTTAGATCCCTGGAGCGTGTGTTTCTGAGGGATTGGGATTTCTTTAAGTGGAGCATGTCCAGCAGCTCAGGGTTTCACATGGCCTTGTATGTTAAACAGAGATCACCTCTGAGTAGACGATATGCCACAGAGTATAGCTGGAATTTTTTTAGACTGTCAGTATAGGGCATCTGCTTTAGGCCTGTGATTCTTTTAGTGAGGTATTTCTGCAGCCTTTCCAGCTGTTGCAGATGGCTTGTGAGGTACATACCAAACGGGGCGTTGTACTCTATAATGGGTCTAACGAGGGATGAGTGCAGTGGGACAATGACCTCATTTTTCTGGATGAAAAGCCCTTAGTGATGAGGTGTGCCACATAGAAGGATTTCCTGACTGTTGTGGCAATGTGGTTATCGAAGGTGAGACCACTGTCCACCTGTGTCCCTAAGTCTCTCATCACACTTTCAGTGTTTAGTGTACTGCCACCTATGTGGTAATTCATGGGTACATGTTTTTTCCCAAAGGGGATAACTATACATTTCTTGGCATTAAGCTTGAGCCCATAGCTCTGGCACCAAGCATCTGTTTCTGTAAGGCCCTTTTGTAGAATATCCACATAATTTGGGGATTCAATAATGGCTCCCAGTTTGCAGTCATCTGCAAACTTTGTTAGCCAGAGTCCCTTAGTGTTGGCCTGTACTTCAGAGAAGTAGATGCCAAACAAGAGCAGTCCCAGGACTGAACCCTGAGGTATTCCACTTGTCACTTGTCTGGAGCTGGATTTGGAGTCGGCTACTTTTACAGTCTGGGTTCTGTCAGTAAGCCAGCTGGCAACCCATCGAGTGACATAGGGATTTATGCCCAGCTCAGTAAATTTATCTATGATTCCAGAGAGGGGGATGGTGTCAAAGGCCTTGGCGAGGTCCAGATAGGCTGTGTGGACTGCCTTACCCTCGTCCACAGCTCTGGAGACTGATTCAAAGAAGTCAATCAGGTTAAGGAGACAAGATTGGCCCTTCATGAACCCAAACTGGGTGGGGTCCAATGTTTGAAGGTTGCCAATGTCTTTGTTTATAAGTTCCACAATAATGCGTTCCATGCCCTTGCAGATCAGGCTCATCAGACTGATGGGATGGTAGTTTCCGGGATCCAAGGTGGATCCCCCCTCGTGGAGTGGGATAACTGTAGCTGTGTGCCACTCAGTGGGCACGAAGCCTGAGGTGAGGCTATGATTAAACATGACACTTAGGTGAGGTGCCATTTCATTTTGTAGTTCATGTAGTACACAGCCCGGGATGTCATCTGGTCCCATGGATGCTATATTCTTAGTTTTCTAAGCTATCTGTGTGGCCGTGATTAGCGGAATTTGGCAATCTTTTAGTATTGAGATGGGCCCTTTAGGGGGTGAGAGAGGGTTGAAGGTGGCACTAAATCGATCTGCCAGGATATTGGTAATATCCTTGGATCAGTATATTTAATGCCATTCTGTTGTAGCTCAGAGCATATCTGAGCATTGCCATTTAGATTCTTGACATAACTATAAAATGCCTTGTGGTTGTCTTTGGAATCTTTGGCAATTTTATTTTCGTAACTAGCTTTGGAGGATTTTATGAGGGATCTCAGCTGACATGGTCAGTGAGTGACATGGGAAGCAACATGGGTAGAGATGCTCTAAAAAATTAGGAGGAAACAGGAAAATGGAACGTAAGCATTTAAAGGGATTTGTGAAACAGTATAAGCAAAACTGACCAGAAACTGACAAGAAGTCAATGTTTGGTAAAGAACTGTAGTGGCTGGAGGTGGAAGAAGTGGGAAATATAAGACAGATGGACGATGACAGATGAAATTCTTTAGTCATTGTATAGAGATTCTAACCATGAAAGGGGGATATTATTTGACTTTAGGACTGAGTTAGGCTTTTTTTTACTGCTATGCCCTAGTAGCTTTTTAACTGTGACTTAATAACCGTTTTGTGAGATAAAGACAAGTTGTAAATAATTTTTCAGACACTAGGCCATTTGAACTACAAAAAATGTGAAGTCATTCACATACTATAACAGTTTCACTTTCATGCAATGACTCCATTTGTTATGAACATAAAGAAAGAACACCAGGTAGCCTAGGAATAAAATCTGAATAAAACACCATTATAGAGGAAGAAAGTTCAGCTAAACTGCTTTTCCAACTGATACTGTTTATTGTAGTCAAGGTTACTGTATAACAGTGTTAGAGTACAGGGCATAACACCAAGACAGATCAGTTTTTGTAGAGAAGCAAGTGGCTAACTGGTAAAAAGCCATTAATAATATGGCAGCAACTGACACTCATGCCTTATTGAGTTATAAGTGTGTTAGCTGGGTTAGAAAGTAAAGGGTTTCAACTCCATGTCCTTTCCTTATACAGCAGTTCATTAATAGATAATGGGTGTTATAGAAGGACTGCAGGTTTTTGTCATCTAGGTTTGTTTTTATTTTTGCCATAGGGCAAACAAAGTGATGGACCTGTAATTATTTATTGAATTGGTATAACCATTTCTGTGCACGAGTAATACCACAGCTTCCTGCCTTCTTGAATGATTCAGTTTATGGGCCTGCAACTGAAAAGATGAAAACATTGTAAGCCACTATGAGAAGTCAACTCACAGCTCACTTACCACAGTCTCTACAATGCAAAACTGTAAAAAAAAAAAAAAAATAATAATAATCTACAGTACCTGCAGGTAAAACTCCTAAAACATCATTTTTTGCACCCCAGTGTGAGGATTTCATTGGTACAATGTTCTTACTTCAATATACTAACTCCATGGCTGCACAACTGTTGGGAAAAGAGAAACACCCATGAAGGGTGAAAACACTGGGTGTTTGTCAGACACTTGAGCCTTAGGTGCTCGAAGTCCGCTGTTAGTTTGTGTGAGCAGCTGTTCACGTTCAAACTCGAGCATGAGTTCAGCCAAGCAACTGCACCATGCAGTTGTTCTCATGCTAGGGAAGGGAGTCAGGAGGTGCTCATGGGCAAGGTAAGTCAGGAAGGGAAATGGGGAGGGAGACTTTAAGCTAAGGGAATTATTGGAAGTTTAGATTGTGGGAGGGGAGGAAAATTTTAGGTTTAAGGAGTTAACTGGAGTTTGCGTTTCAGGAGAGAAGGGGTTATTTACTGGTAATTAGGTTTAGGAAGGTGAGGGGATTTTAGGTTAGGAAGTGACTAGTATATTAGGTTTATGGAGGGGAGTAGGCTTTTAGGTCTAGGGAGTGATTGGAACATTGCATTTATGGAGGGGAGGGGGATTTTAGGTTTAGGAAGTGATTGTAAGTTTAGGTTTTTTAGAGACAGGGTTGGAGATTTTAGGGTTAAGATCAGGGCTCTAATAGGGCTAGAAAAGCTTGGGCTCTTGGGAGAGAGGTTTAGTTAAGGGACATGAGTTAGTGGGAGTTACAGCACTTGCTGAAATGAACAAGTGTCAGCGAGGGCATATGTCTCAAGCAGATGTGTCTGAAGCACATGTAGTAACCTCGAAAACAGTATTTGTCCATAATGTAGGCATGGAGTACAGCAAAACAGTTCAAAACACAGTCAGGGAATAGTCAGTTCAAGGAATATGTATCAGGAAGATAACACTCAACAAGAAACCTTTTGTTGAACAGCAAAACTCATAAAAATACTAGGAGCAAAGCTAAGAAATTTGGGGACAACTTGCCTAGAATGAGTTGACAGAGTCTTTTTATTTCAGTAATGATTTCCTGACTTTGTGCCTACTAACTATCTATAGACTTAAGTTGGCAATAATTACAGGGGGGGCAACTAACAGATTACATAAGTACAATTAGATTTAAAAATCTTTACAGTGACCTCTTTGCATATAGTTGATATGGTTGATGAATCATTTTTCTGTCCAGAGTTAAACTAGTTGTATGTCACTTTCTACTAGTCCCTTAAAGACAAAGATCCATTTTGTATTGAAGGTATTAGACCATGCCTGTCTACATGGTAAACACATTATTGCTATGTCAAAGCTCCTTATAGCTTTTTAATGATGAAACAAGCCAGCTTTATAGCAAAAAGTTTTCATACGGCATCATGCTTAACCTTCGTTGAATTAGTCTTAGTGGCGATTCATGTGGTGGGACAAATGTTTGACTTTGTAGCTTCTAGCCAAGCCCACTGAGAATAGAATACCTTGTAAATTTGGGTTAAATGGTCAAGGACAACAAACTGACATTGTGAGCAAGATTTGTATTGTGCCAGTTCATATTATACAGTAGTCAAGTATAAAGATTAGGGTTAAAGAACTGGCTAGATCTGATTCTTGACACATTTGTAGCTATGTAAAACTGAGGCAGTACTTCATTTAAAAAAACAAGTAGGCAAGTGATAATTTAGAGTCTCTTCCTTATTTCTAGACTTGTCTAAAGCCTTCAACACAGTTTGTCACAGCAAACTTTTACTTCAAATATCAGCACCAGAACCATACCTGTCCAATAGGTATCAGTCAGTAAAATGGCACTCCATGCTCTCTCCTTACCTCCCAGTCACCATCAGTGTACTGCAAGGCTCTATCCTTGGTCCCCTCCTCTTTAACATTTTCACCAACACCCTCTATACATCCACACAACAGGCCACCCTAATACAATACACAGATAATTCCACTGTCATTTGCACATCTGACAACATGGTACACCTCCAAAAAATTACTCAGGAAGCTTTAACAGCCACTGAAACATGGCTTTGTAACTCACAACTCATGCTCAACCCCAAAAAAGACCAAACTACTACTCCCCCCCCCCAAATCCCTCTCTCATGAAAAAGAAAAAAAAATAAAATTTAAAGTTCTCTTTGTCCTGATAACACAATAATTGAAGTCAGTTTTCATAGCAAGCTGTTGGGTGTGATAGTGGGTGATAATCTTTCATTTGACCTGCATACACAAAATAGCATAAGAAAAACTCATCAAAAACTAGGGATGCTTTACAGAGTCAAAAACTTTCTCACTTAAACAACTAAAACTGCACTTGTTACTACTTATCTCTTCCCTACTTTGCTTTATGGTGCTCCCATCCTTACTAACCTCAGGCTTCACAAAAAATAAAACTTAAACAATGCTGTAACAGAGTTACTAAATTTGCAGCATATAGCCGTTTCCCCACAACTGTATAGCACTGAAAAGCCTAAAGTGGTTAGAACTGTCACATCAGCTAACATATACACAGCTTCTTACCACTTATAAAATTAGCCACATCCATCTACCTGTCCAGCATTAAAAAACATTCTGCACAAACGTGTTCCCATTCGGTTATTGCAATCCAGTGACCAAAACACCTGTCTATAAACCTAGCAAATCTGCTGGGCACTGTCTACACTCATACAAGGTTGCTAAGGACTGGAAGTCCTTATCTGTATCCATCAAGTCTATACCTACCCTCCATCTTTCAAAACCACTATGAAAGACTTACTAGCTAAAATCTGTCTCTGTTCTTGCTCAAAACCAGGATAACCTATATCTTTAAATGTTAACAAGTGCCTTTTCATTCATTATACCTCCTTACTCTCTCTTTTTTACTTCCTTACTGTTATCCAGTTCTCTTCCCTGATTTTCTCTCTAAATATACCATAAGCCTGTTTTTTTCCCTCACTTCATATTGTAATTCCTCTTTGTATTAGACTAACTTACCTTTATTTTCTCTGCAAGCTGTCTAAAATGTCTCTAAATATTAAATGATGGCCATATACCTTGTATTGGTTCTTAACCAATGTTTTTATATCATGTCTAAACTGTTATATTTAAACTGCATATGTTTTGTTTTATTTTTGAAGATTGTATAATTGTTGTTCTTAAAATGTTTTGTAATAATTTGGAGCTTTTCTTCCCGAGCCTGTGCTGAAAATGGGCTTCTAAATCTAATGTCAATAAAAAATTAAATAAATAAATAGAGACGCAGCCAGAAATCTAGACCCCATTATTTTTTTGGAATGGAGTACACAAAACTCAGTCTAAGGTATTATTCAGCCAGAAACTGAGTCACCTCTGATAGGATGAGTAATGAGCTGGACAAAGCTATGAAGGCTAATATGCTAACGCATGTATGTGTTTATTGTTACCAAAGTCAACATTCAGATCTTCCATTTTGATTTACCTTGTCTCAGTACACAATGATAACCAGTTTAATGTATTGTCAGCCAGTATGTTGGCAGACATGGGTAAGATGTAATAATTTAGCACTAAGATTACTCTTAGTTATTATTTCATCTCTTTCTGTAACTGCTGGAAGCTGGATGGGATCAAGTTCCCAGTGAATGGTATCCTTGATGAAAACAGCAACTCCCTGAATCCTAGTTAACAAGATTAAACCTTAAATCAGATACCCTGAAATTATTTCTCTCCCAAGGTTTTTTTCAACCATGTTTCAGAGATGCAGAAAATGTAAGTCAATAAAGCGTAAGCAACCATTCTTTTTTGCTATATATACAACTCTAGTGCAAAAGTTTTTACTAACATGATTGGATCAATTGGAGTTACCTGCAACATGTAGCATTAGCCAACTGGTTTGTCCAGATCTTGCCACAAAGGAGAAGCAAAGGCTAAAGTAGTGGCATATTGTAATTTAGACTCTTGTTATAAAATAGTCTTTTTGAAAGTGAGCTTGCCATACAGTCTAAAGTTATCTTTGGGGGATTTGCATTTGTTCCAAAGACACCAAACAGTGCCACTGAATCCACATAAAGGGCTCTCAAAAGTAGGAACTGAACAGTGCCACTGAATCCACATAAAGAGATATCATATGCAGGAATTAAACAGTGCCGCTGAATCCACATGAAGGGATAACATATGCAGGAATTGAACAGTGCCACTGAATCCACATAAAGGGATATCATATGTAGGAATTGAACAGTGCCACTGAACTGAATCCAAATAAAGGGATATCTCATGTAGGCACTGAACAGTGCCACTGAATCCACAGAAATAGTCAAAAGGAATATCATATGTAGACAAAAATATTGCAGGTGTTTTAACTGGTTTGAGCTAGACTAAGACTATACCATCAGGGCTGCTAGTGTTGAATAAGATTACAATTATGACAAAGCTAACATACGCACACTCAGAAAGAGTAGCAATAAGAGAAGATAAGACAAGGGGCACCGGTGTATGGTAAGAAAGAAACTGGGGTCAAGTTGAAGCAGAGGGTAGCTATTACTTTTATCAAAGCCCTACATGGTAGGTAAGAGATTCTTATAGCCAAAATAAGTGTACAAGCCAGTATGATAGGAATCAGAATACACTGTAATAGACCATCAATGTTAGAGGTCCAGGGATTAAATCAGCACTAGTAACACATGTGATACCTAATAAAGAGATATGATACATTGTTGCAGACCAGAAAGGTTACAGGACCAGGGACTAAATCAGCACTAATAACACATGTGATACCTAATAAAGAGATATGATACATTGTTGCGGACCAGAAAGGTTACAGGACCAGGGACAAAATCAGCACTAGTAACACATGTGATACTTAATAAAGGAACATGATACATTATGGGCCAGGAACACGAAACATTATGGCTCAGGAATATGATACATTATGGCTCAGGAATATGATACATTATGGCTCAGGAACATGATACGTTATGCCTCAGGAATATCATATATTGTGGCTCAGGAACATGATACATTATGGCTCAGAAATATGATACATTATGGCTCAGGAATATGATGTGTTATGCCTCAGGAATATGATACATTATGGCCCAGGAATATGATACATTATGGCTCAGGAACATGATACGTTATGCCTCAGGAATATGATACATTATGGCTCAGGAACATGATGCATTATGGCTCAGGAATATGATACATTATGCCTCAGGAATATGATGTGTTATGCCTCAGGAATATGATACATTATGGCTCAAGAACATGATTAATTATGGGTCAGGAACATGATACATTATGGCTCAGGAATATGATACATTGTAAGCAACTGATTGTCTCACTGATTAAGATTGCTTCCTCACAATTTCAAAGTTCTGTGTTCATAACTGAGCTCTGGTTATCATCTGTACAGCACTAACATATTCTCTTGTGTCTGTGTGGATTTTCTCTTGGTACTTCAGTTTCTTTTCACCTCCCTAAAACATGCAGGTTGATTGCATGCACTGAAGTTACCTCTGTCCTTATTGTTCTGATGAAATGAGTCCAAGAAAGACCAGTTCACATACTCAGTTAATAAATAAGCAAATAAACGGAATGACTCAACTCCTCTGGGTACTAATATGAAACCAAACAATATGGTAACGATGAAATTAGAAGATATTTATATAATAGCAGTTGTAAAGAAAGCTGTAGAAGTAGAAGCAGAAATTAATCTGGTGACCATGGCATAATTACCTTAATAAAGGAGTCATGTTTCAGTAACAGATGACAGGGTTAGCTATGAATGAGGGTTTCTGTGATTGAAAACTTCCCCAATGTTGTATCAATACATGGAGACAACTATACAACGTACATATGTCTGCAGGTAGATTCAGCTACCTTACACCAACCAGCTGTAACATTTCTCTGCAGAGTTTGTGATGCTGTGTTTGTTCATGAGCACCGAAGAATTTACACATTATGTAAGAGTTCAGTGTGCCAATAATGTACATGTACATGAAAAAGAGCCACTGACTTAAAGCTACCAAAAGGACAAGATGAATACTTTGGAGCACTGTATTGTCTAATTCTTTCCTATAAGAAAATTTGCTTTATGGTGCACCCGGACTGAATTTTCTTTTTCAGTTGTCAACATCTCCAAAATATCACTGAATGGCTTACATTGGTGGCGGTTAGTGGGGTAAAGACAATTTGTTGTGGAAAAAAGCTATATTGTATCCAAACATAATATTTATTTAGGTATTTCATATACTCATTGTTCCACATAGGGATTTCAAACTTCCTCAGTAATTTAATTATTAAGTTGCAAAGTAAGATAGAACCTGTACTAAAATGTATCTAAATGCATCACATTGTTCAAAGGTAGGTTTAATTAATGTTCAGTATTCAGCCCCAAATGTATTTAGCTCTGACCCTGCTTTCACTGTTTCCCTTTACTCTTGTCCCTTCTCTCATAGTCATTAGTACTTCATTGTCAAAAGAAAAGTGGGAAACATAGCAAAGCCTCTTTTGAGAGGTGTTAACTTCATCCATTTATCTTTTACTGTAATATAAGTTTTCCACTGAAAGTTGCATAAGTTATTAAAATAATTTAACAAGTCATAATTTCTTTGTTTGATATGATGTTGCCAGTGCAATCTTGTATAGATGAAATGACATGCTACTGAGTTTGTTTACACTAAGCTGCTAGGAGATTTCTCAATTTGTCAGCATATAAATGATATGGATGGAGGTGTGTGTGTGTGTGTGTGTGTGTGTGTGTGTGTGTGTGTGTGTGTGTGTGTGTGTGTGTGTGTGTGTGTGTGTGTGTGTGTGTGCAAAATGCCTGTATATCAGAATACATACTGAGCTTAAATGCCTTTCACATGTTCATATAAGAAACTAAAGAGTCAATATTAGATGTACAAAAAGTTTGAATCACTTATTTCATAGGGGCGATAAATTGCTGATAACAAAATAAAACAACTAGAATTGTGATTAACAGTAACATTTTTGTAAGCATACTTTCAAATACAGCAAAAGATACAAAGTAATAAACAGAATACAGGCATACTAAATTAGTGAATATCTGCACTATGTTGTAAAAAAACTTAGTGTAAACAAGACAATATCAATTTTTGGAAATAATTGGTGTCAATTATAAGGCAACAAAAGCATTTTTGAACTGGATACTTAACATACCAAAGATCAAATAAAGATTCTAACGTCATAAATGTGTTTAATATTTATTTATTGTCTTTTGTTTACCAGGAATGTCCGAGTGAGCACAAGTCCCATTTTTCAGCAGAGACCTGGAGAGGAAAAACTCCACATAACATACATATTTACTATGAACAGCAATACAAATTAAACATTTTAAGCATTACTTTGCAGGTAGTATTTAGACAAATAATAAAGACAGTTATATACTTTATAAGTTATATTATTTTACATAAGTCAAAGACATCTTAGCATGTAACAGCTGTAGATACAAGAGCAAGATAACACACAGAGGTGGGTAAGGAGGGGATATTAGTAGGAGAGGACTGAGGATAAGGGTCAGTTGGAGGAACAGTATTGGGAATGAAACAGAAAGAGAAAGAGACAGGGATAAGCAAAGTAAATGAGAGGGAAATTGATAGAGAGACTGGTTGTGGAAGAGAAACAGAAAGAAAGGTGGGTTTTAGTCAGGATGGGAGCATGGGTATAGCCATGAGGAAGTTAAGTGTTGTTTTAGGTTGTACTTGAAACTTGTGGTAATGTTGTCTTGTTTTAAGGTGGGTAGGATGGAATTTCAATGCTTAACAACATAAACTGAGTAAAGTGAGACGCCTACACTGTTATGGGACTTGGTCCTGGTCAGGAGATATTTGTTCTGTGAGTAGAGATTCCTAGGAAGGAAGTTGTGTTTGAGGATGTTTTGTAGTGATGGGCAGATGTCGGGTTTGTGTATTATTTTGTAGGCACTAAGCAGCTGGGAGTAGGTAACAGAATTAGGTAGTGTAAACCAGTGTATGTACTTTAGCACCAGGCAGTGGTGTGAACAGCTCGGTAAATGGGATACAAACTTGCATATTTTACTGTAGCACACCTTTAGTTTATTTTTTAAGGTGGAGTGAAGCTTAGTCAGGATTGGCTCTGCAGAGAGAAGTGAAGGGAGAAAAGATGTTTCTAAAGAATTTCTAGAGTAGTCAGTCAGAAAGGATTTATTTCTGTAGAGGAAGTCCAATTTTTGGTGAGTTTTCTTGATGGCTTGAGTAATGTGTTGATCATATTTTAAGTTATTATCAATTAAGGCACCAAGAAGCTTTGTGTTGGACACTGTTTCAATTGAGGTATTATTCGCTGACATGATGTTGAAGGCAGTGGCGGCTGCTGACTTCAAATCAAAGGGGGGCTGCAGGAGACAGCTGAATGGGTGGGGTCGATGAGAAGGGGTGTGACCAACTAGAAAGGGGAGCAGATATGCTTAAAACCACAAAAACTGTAACTAATTAAATACGCTGCCCTGGGTGCCAAACCATCATTATGAGGAGTCCAATCAAGACAAAATGAAGTGTAGAAGAAAAAAATATTTCAATGCATTGGCTGCATGACAGCTTAATTAATATCTAGATGGAAACAAAAAGATTGTAAGGCATGAAAAAATAAATTACTTTTTAAATACATTACTGGAAAGCCAATCAAAATCAAGTATAAGAAAAACAAGCAGCACTCATTCAAACCACTTCTCCTTGCACTGCAGTTCTAATTATAATTTATATTCAGCTTTATTAAAATACAAAGTAACATGCTGAAAGTAGCAATCTCTGTGATACCCCCACTTGTAAGAATGTTTCTTATCCAAAAAAGACCTGCTGCCTGACAACTATCTACTTGTTTCATGGGAAAAACATGATCAAAGTAAAAAATGAAATGTAAACAAGAAACAAGCTCAAGCTACATTGCTTAAAGGATTACTGCACAGGTTATAGACCACACACACTATATTAGCATTCTGTTTAGTTTACAGGTAAAGTCTGCAAAGATGACTGAAAGTCTCCAACAAATGTAATGAGCTTCTTAAAATAATGCAATCATGTCCTTTATTACAAATACTGTCATATGCATTTCAATACCCAAGGCTTATACGTTATCTAGTTATGTAAGTATTCTCTGCATGGCAACAACAGAAAGGCTTTCAATGTTGGCAGTTCTTTAACAGTATGCTTATTAAAGCTTACTTGCATCTTACAATCTCAGACAAGCTTACCTGATGGTTATTAAAGCATTGCTACTTAAACACAGAGCAACAGGCACTTTCTGAATAATAATAAGCATAAATCAACAGTATAAAAATATGACAGAAACCAGAACATTCTGCAAAATCAAGGACAGATGAAAAGCCACTGTAGTACTTGTGTCTAAATTGAATGGGGGGATGCTCTGCACATTTACACTGCATAACTGCTCCTTGCCTTGCTTGGACATATCCAGAATCACTACATGGGGGGAGTGGGGTGCAACAAGTATGTCACAATTTGAAATGTCTCTGGCTGACTGTGATGGCCCTGACACATTTGTCATACCTCTCAATCTCAGAGCAAGAAATCTGGACAAAGTCATAGATAGAAGTGGGACAAAGGCCCAAAAATAAGGACGATTTTTAAATATTGCTCTTATAAACTTAGAAAGATAATAGAATAGTAGGTCTTGCATTAGTATGCATTTTCTGAAGGGTATGAAATCTGACACTCAAATGTCTGCCATTATTTTCTAACTTCAGTCTTTAATGATTTGCCACTAATTTGCCAAAAAAACACAATTTTATGAAAAACAGACCAAAAATGTGATGCAAAAATATAAAATAGCCACACAATACAGCTGGGAACCTATCAAAGAAGGGTCACTTTTTTAATATTAGTACCGCTAACTTGAGCAGCTGACAAAATAAAAGAATCTACATGCATTTCTGAAATAAAAGTAATCTATAACTCTGATTATTACAGTTATTTATTAATTGTAAACCTTCCACGTTTTCTTCCAAAATTGCCATTTTGTGGAGGGATTATTAGGGGAAGAGCAACATTTTGAGCCAAAATTGGGGACAGTTGAAAGGTTTGGATATGCCTAATTGTATAAAGCAATTTATTTGCACGTACCTCTCAACCTGTTAATGCAGGAAATCTGGACAAGGCCAAATATATTGGGGGAAACATATAAACAGTACTAAAAATGCTCTTGTATAAACTGAGATAGTTGATAGAATAACAGGTCTTGCTTTAGCATGCATTTTTCTGAAGGTTATGAAGTCTGAAACTCAGTGTCTGTCATTATTTAGTGACTTAATTCCTAAATGATTTGCCAGAAAACCACACATTTTATGAGGAACAAAAAGAAGAAGAAAAATCTATTAATTCTGCAAAAATCTGGACAGTTGATAGGTATAGTTCAGCCGGGGATGTCTTTGAGTGTGCCACCCTTCCTCACAAAATCACAAAACAAAGTGTGCCCCTCACAAAATTATGGTTGAATGGAGCCTCCCCCGTGCAGCCGTTCAAATGAACCATTACTTGGTTATTTCTCCCCATTTACCATAAACACTAATGTGCATACTGCTTTACTTCTGCGATGATTTGTTCTTCATTTGAAAGTTTTATTTTGCATTTTACAGCACAAACACTAATAGATATCTGCTAAACAAAGCAATGCAGTCTCACAATGAAAACAGACTTAGCATTAAAACTTCTCTGCCCTTGAAACTCACATTCATTGAAACAGCATTGAAACCCACATTCAAAGAAAATACATTTTGCCAGTAGCAGATAAAGATTAACTTTGGCCTGTTTTCAAATCACAGGCCCCTTACACGTGAAACATACACATGCTCTTTGATACGCCTTCCTGATTATATTAAATTATATTCCTTGTACAATACAGTACAGTTTTATAGGGCATTTTAAATTTATTGTTTTGAACATTTTCCAGTAAACAATGAAACAAAATGCATGCACCAATAATGACAAAACTGTCCAATTCACAACATTTCCATCATAAAAGTCTACTCAAACTTCTACAGTCCACCAGTATCAGTAAATAAGCACAATCTCTGAAGAAGTAAAAGTCATCTAAGTAATTCCACATTAAAGAGATCTGTAACTAATGAAGAGGTTGTGGCTAGCAAACAATTTTATATTGCATTGTTTCATCTACAAATAACGTACATGTTACCCTTGAGGAATAAATTGCCTATGTTACACTAAAAAATGATAAGCTAGTAATACTGCAATAGGGAATGGATGGCAAACTGATAACAGGTTCATAGTTACTAGGTATTTTTGCCAAAAAGGACTGCAGCATCTACCTCCTTTGCAACACAGTACAGTATTAGCAATGCATCTACCTACTGTGGGAGTAGTACCCACAGCCTTCTACATCAAAAGCAAGTACACTACCTGTTACACTATTAACAATCCAAGCAGACTCAGCATAAGCAGCACTAAACTTTTACTCCCCTGCAGCTCTCAGCTCCTTGTAAAAACTACTCAACTCTCATCTGTATCACTGAACTTTGCAGCGCAAGAAATCTGGAAAAAGCCAAAATTTATTGGGGGAGACAAAAGCCTAAAAACCAGGGACACATTTTAAACATTGCTTGTATAATGTTGGAAGGTTGCTAGAATAAAATGCTGTGTTATCACCATACATTTCACTGCCAAGAGCATCATACCACTATGCCAAATCAGCTGTTCTGTGAAAAAAAGGAAGACTGAAACTTAAATGGCTACCATTTAGTGAATTCAGTTCTCACCATAGCTCTCAACCTCTTAGCAAAAAACAACTAGACAAAGCCAGTAATGAGGGAATACAGCCCCCAAACATATTTAGCAAATTCAGTTCTTAACATAGCTCTCAGCCTTAGCACAAAAACCTGGACAAAGACAATAATGGGGAATACAGCCCAAAAATAGGGACAACTTTCAAATATCCATCTTATAATCTTATAAACTTAGAAAATTGCTAGAATAAAAGGTTTTGTGTTACCATGTACTTTCTGAAGAATATGAAGTCTGAAACTGAAATGCTTGTCATTTTTATTTATTTAACATTTGTTAACCAGGAAAGTCTGACTTGGAACAAAAGCCAATTTTCAGCAGAGGCCTAGGGAGAAACACTCCAGACACATGCCTTTGTAAGATGGGAGGACACTGGAGCAAACCCACACAAACACAGGGAGGACATGCAGACTCCACACAGAAGGCACCCCAGACAAGAATCATACCAGAGAACCTGTAGCTGTCAGGCAACAATGCTACCACTGCACTACTGACTGTGTAAAGACACAAAAATACAGAAACCACAGATTTTATGAGGGACAGAACAGAACAAATATGAGGCAAAAGTCTTCAATTGTTTTACAAATGGTGGTGGGTAGGGAATTCAGGCTCTTGCCACCTGGGCCCATGGTACAGGGTTCAAGTCTGATTATCTACCCACTACCATATAGCAACTGGGGCATTTCACACACACACACACACACACACACACACACACACACACACACACACACACACACACACACACGCACTCAGCTCAAATACAGTTCCATACCTTAAAGTAAACCCAACTATTCCTTCCTGCAGTTCTTCCAATGCCTGCAAAAGCCCATGCTGAGATAGTCCTTCCTGTAAAACACATAGCCAATGCAGAGCAAGGCCTACAGTTCCAAACATCCATAAAACACATCCAAAAGCCTGCGAGAGCAAGCTGGGTGCTACCCAGCCTGCAGATATTTTGCAGTCTGATCACCTTCCAGTCTATGCAGTTGCAACTGCATAAACTTCTGGGATATCGCTGTTGAATGCTTGTCTTCCTAATCCAGACTGCTGGTGAGACAGTCTGGATTCTGTGGGCATGCTCCAGACTGGTTCACACACATACACACACACACACACACACACACACACACACACACACACACACACACACACACACACCCTCTGAGTTCAAATACAGTTCCATACCTTAAAGTAAACCCAAATATTCCTTCCTGCAGTTCTTCCAAATGTCCGTGAAAGCCCATGCTGAGATATTCCTTCCTTCAGTTTCAAATGTCTGTAAAACACATAGCCCACACAGAGCAAGTCCTGCAGTTCCAAATGTCCATAAAACACATCCAAAAGCCTGCGAGAACAAGCTGGGTGCTACCCAGCCTGTGGACATCGCAGTCCGATCACCTTCCAGTCTATGCAGTTGCAACTGCATAGACCTCTGGGATATTGCTGCTGAATGCTTGTCTTCCTAATCCGGACTGCTGGTGAGACAGTCTGGATTCTGTGCGCATGCTCCAGACTGGTTCATCAGCAGTTTGGATATCGGGAAATTCTGTGAGTGTGCATGTGCAATGTTCCGCAACTCGCATTTTTTTTATTTTTTATTTCATTTTCTTTTTGTTTTACAACTGTGGGGGCTGTAGTCCTGCAACCCAATAGCATGAGCCGCCCCTGGTTGAAGGATTGTTTTTGTGCTGACAGAGATTTTGGTAAAAACATTTAGGTTTTTAGCATTTAAAAGTAGTTGTTGGTCATCTAGATGGGCCACAACTGAAGAAAAGAAATCCTGGATCATCTTGTGGAAAGTGATAGACTTGGTACAGAGCACATGAGTGTGGCATTGTCTGAGTATTGTACTATGGAAGTAGCTTTGTGAAAATTATTAGTGAATATGTTAAAAAAGTAAAGGGCCTGGAATATATCTCTGAGTACTCCAAAAGAAACAGAAATGGGGAGAGATTTCACATCCAATTTACAGCCTGCAGTCATTTAGTGAGATAGCTTTGGAACAAGCTAAGAAATGAATGGGAGACTGCTAGGGGGAATAGATCATGGAGCAGACGTTGGAGTGAAAATGTGTCAAATGTCTTTGACATGTCTAATAAGAGGGAGGATACACGGTTGCTAGTGTTTTTTTTAGAGTTTATAATTTCATTAAGACTGAGCAGAGCAGTAGTGATGCTGTGATGAGGTCGGAAACATGCTGGATTTTGGAGAGGAGGTTGTTATAGTGAAGATGGGAAAGGAGTTGGGAATGAATCCAATTTTCTAATATTTTGGGCAGTGGAGGTAGAATGGCTATAGACTAGTATTTGGAGAGGTTGGTGGATGTTCTCCCTTTATATAGTGGAATGATATGGGATTTTTTCCGGATGGCAGGGACATAGCATTCTGTAATTGATCAGTTTATGAGTACAGCTACAGGGTATGCTATAGCATCTGCAGCAACTGTGAGATATTCTATTGGCAGATTGTCAGCAGCTAGTGTGGAATATTTTAGTTTTAGAACATGTTTTTGATAGAAAAGCTGGAGACTGGTTAAAGAGAGATTCTTTGTTCTAAGAAGTGTTTTTTGATAGAAGAGGTAGATACTGGTTGGAGTCAGAAAAGAATTTGATGGTGATTAGTATCATTTGGGATAGTGAGGCTGGTGGGTGGTTTGTTGTTAAGTAGGGAGAGGACATAGTGCATGAAATGTACATTGTTACTGTTTACCTCTCTCCCATTACCCTTAATGTAGAATTAGTAATCCTCCCCTTTCCCCCAATTTAAGTCTAGTTTTTCTCAGGGAACTACCATTGAGTATATACTTTGTAATACTCATCCAGCTGTGAGCACAACTACTCCACCTTGTATATAGAGTAACTGTCTTTTTACTTTGAGAGTATTATTTGTTTAGGTGTATATATGCAAACTTTTTTATTATCTTAGAGTTATACTTTATTAATCAACTTTAATACTTTTATTTCAATCCTTCTTTCCTAACCTACCTTATGATGAATGTCTAACCCTTTACCATGTAAATAGTACTGTATTGTTTTGTTAAACTCTGTAGTCAATTTCTTTAAAGTTAGCTTTTTGATGTAAATCTCCATCAACAATGTATTCCAAATAATTTCTAGTTTTCCTCTACTGTTTTATTAGCTTAATTTTGGAGCTTATCTCCCTGGGCCTCTACTGAAAGTGAACATGTATCCAGTTGGAGTAGCCCGGTCAACAAATGTAAAATAAAATAAATAAAATAAATGTGTATTGAACTGATGGAGTCGTATTTTGCCCTGGATGTACTAGTCTTTTGATTGCATTCCAGAAAAGCTTAGGGTTCAGATGGAGGTTCTCTTGCAGCTTGGAAAAGTGTTTAATTTTGCCTGATGTGACTTTTTGTTTAGAAAGGTTCCTAAGCTGTATAAACTTTGACCATTTTTTATGGTTTGTGAGTAGACCATACTTTCCAAGGTTTATCACAAGTTGCTTGGTTTCTGTTGTGAGCCATGGGTGCAGAGCTGGATTTGATTCATTTGGATATGATGGGAGTTTGTTTAGTATGTCAAGGAATGTGAAGTAAAGCATCATCTAGAGGTACGTATTTTAGAATATCCTGGCTGTATTTGTTGAGGATGTGAATGAAAGTATCATTATTAAAGAAGGGGATTGTATGCACATTATAGATTAAAACAATTAGTGAGAAGGTCACACAGAAAAAACAATCTGTAAAAACTAAATGAAAACTCCAGCCAAGCTGGAACTTCCAATGAGTGGCCTCTCAGACCTCTTGAATCAGAGGCCCATGGGATATATGCAAATGACCTTTATGAACACCAGGTGTTTCAGCTAATTGGAGATTCTGAATGCCTATGATTTGTTTCATCATATACTTCAGGCATTAATCCAGTTACATCTATAACATGTCTGAGATATTTGACAACCCTCTAAATGCATTTTTTGTAA
The DNA here is from genome assembly GCF_019279795.1 of Protopterus annectens. Classification (NCBI taxonomy): domain Eukaryota; kingdom Metazoa; phylum Chordata; order Ceratodontiformes; family Protopteridae; genus Protopterus; species Protopterus annectens. The sequence goes on along the minus strand of NC_056728.1, from coordinate 628,459,725 downwards.
AATAATTAGTAGTTCTTTCAATTTTCTAATGTGATTAAATATTTCAGTCTGTCAAATAACATCATGGATACCACTGACCTATAGATATATCTATCTACATGAAATGCGCTATCATTCATCCATAACACCAGTACTTGAATTAAGGAATCAAAATGAAGCTTTAGTTGCTAACAAAATAAATTAATACCTCTGGGTATATGAGACACTAGACAGGGAAAAAAAGAGGACAAGAAACAAAACAATGCTAAAAATATAAAATATATTCCACAACAGTGGCCACGAATGAAGATCCCACCCATCTTGCAAAACGTCTTTGCTCAAGTATCATGTACAACCCCAAATAATATGAGGGCAAAAATGGACAATTTTTAAGTAATACACCTAGAAGGTTAATAAAACAGCAGATATTGCATCAACATGCATTTTAAAAATATAAGAAGTATTAAACTCTAATTCTGTCATTACCAACTGACTGTATTCCCCAGGGATTAACCATTAAATCAGCCTTTTTATGAACGATATGTCAAAAATATGAGGCAACATTATGGATGCCATAGAAAATAAGGTATACCTAAAAGCTACAAACCCAGAAAGTCTAAGCACATCAAGAAAATTCCATGTCTTCCAAGACAGTAAGCTCATTTGAGATGTCATGGACTGCATCAGATATTAGGGCTGTTCCTTTATTATAACATGAGATTTTACTGGAGGAACAAAATAAATCGACATATCCCCCCCAAAAAAAACTTCTGCTTGCCTTCCCTATTTCATGGTAAACCCATGTAATCTAGTATATCCGTGTATTAGCACTTTCAATATTAAATTATCTTATCAGTGGAGTCACAATAAATACAGAATCTTTATCACTGTATTTATAGAACTCCACTATGTTGGCCAAAGATGAATGATGTGATGATTTAGAACATGGATTTAGTCTACAGAACTGATCAAGCTGTGGTGAAATTGTTACTTCCTCTACAGATAAGTGAGTTAAAGTTTTAAATATTGAGTTCTCAAATCTGTAAAGACAGTCCCATGAGTTGGTGATACTGACAAATTGTGTTTTTTTTCATTTAGGTATGACCTTAAGATCTTTCATTTTTTTTCAGTCGGTTATTCACCTCCTTTTATAAGAATTTAATTTACTCAGCCATCTGAGTTTATAAAATTTCAGTGTAAGCACTGTTTGCTTCAATATTCTGCACTTGAGCTTTATAAGAAATAATTCTCTTATCTACATTAGACAATTTCTCGGTTATCTGGCTGAGTTATTAACCAATATATCCATTTTTTAATTATATCGCACAACATCTGAATTTTATTAAGTAAAAGTTGCAATCCATGCTCTTGAATAGATCAATTGCTTTACCAGTGAAATTACAACATCTAATTTCATCTTCTTCAGAAGAAAAAATTTCTTTAGACTCGAACTACTGAAGCTACAACAAATAGGAAATTCAGAAATATGTACAAAACCATCATGACTTGAACCTCTTAAGTCTGGAGAGGGTGATATATTATCTTGTGATAAGTCATCTAAAACAAAATCAAATGGTATTGGCAGATGAATTTCTGAAAAGTTTGTGATGGCCACCTCTGTGCAGTAAGATTTCAGATGTGGATACATACAGTATTTCCTTGAGTGTTTTGTATCATCTGTCTATTATGAGTACTAGTATTAGCTAATTGATGATGAAGAAGCAGTTGAGTTGTACAATATCTACAAGTTTCTCTTTAAATCTTTTATATGTATCTGTTCAGAGTAAGTGTTTTTATATAATTTAACTGTAGCAATTCATCCCCACCTATTTTTCCCATAACTTGTATCTGTATAATTTGGAGCTCCATTAAAAAATACAGCTCTTTGTTGCTCTTGCTAGGTACAAAAGTTATAAAAAAGCAGTTGCATTTCTTAAAACTGACTTCTTACTTGTTAATGTTGTCAACATTGCAATAGTATGTGCAAGACAGCACAATTACTTGCCCCACATGGAGCAGTTGAATTACTTCCAAAGAAACAAGCCACATGATAAAATATAACAAAAAGAGATATAAAGTTCACTTATGCATAATTATGATCGATTTGATCTATCCTTAACTGTTGGAATACCTTTATATACATCTTAAAATATCTCACAGTTACAAAACTTAAATTTGCAGATGATTGCAAATTAGGAGCTGTCTTTGAATCTCACAGTGACACAAATGTTCTCCAGGAGGGGCTGACAAAGACAAACAACTGGTGTCAGAACCATGAACTAAAACTAAACGCCAAGAAATGCATAATAGTATCCTTTGGGAAGTCATCCATCCCTAGTAACTATGGTATTGACAACACATCCGTTCGAGTTGACCAAGTAGTCAATGGAACTTAGAGACACACATAGGTAGTAATCTAGCCTTTGATCATCACGTGTCTACAGTGGTGAGGAAATCATTCTATGTTGCACAACATATAAACAAAGGTATGGCATCTAAGTCCAAGGAAGCCATTGTTCTACTGTATTTGGCATTCATCAGACCTATCATTGAGTACAATGCCCCCTTTGGTATGTACCCAACCAGGCATTTCCAACAATTGGGACATCCACAGAGGTTCCTCACTAGAAGAATACAGGGCGTAAGTAAAATGTCCTATGTAGACTGCCTTAAGGCCCTATCCCTGTATTCTGTCTCATACAGGATTTTTGAGGGGAGATCTAGGCCTGACATACAGGGCATTGTCAGACCCCACTGTGTTGGACCTCCTGCATATCCACAAAACAAACAGTACCATAACTACCCATTCTAAAGGCTTAAACCTTACTTGTGATATAACTAGGACCCGCTGGAGAGATATGTATGTATTCCAGAAACTACCCCATCTATGGAACAGGCTACCCATCCGTGTGAAGCAGCGTTCCTCCCTAACATAACTCAAGTGCAACTTGGACAATTGGATGGGAAACTGGAAATTCGTCTCTGGTTTGGCACCTATGTCTGTAATGGACACAGGTAATCTATAAAGGGTTCATCACCCAGACCCATGCTTTCACTTCTCAAGGGTATCAGAACTTGTCAGAGATGTGGAATGCATAGTTAGACTTAAAAAAGCTCTAATGGTTGTTAGCCTAGTAAGCACTCATGAACCTATAAAACTCCACTAGTTGATTCCTGATGGTGCAGTAACAACACAGCTAATAATATTCCAACTGAAAGTGATAGGTGGCACCAGTGATTTACTAAAATTCACTGAATGACATAGAGATGTTCATATCATGCAAAATGTAAGCTATTACTTCCAAATTCTTGCTCCATTAAACATGAAAACATAACACAAGTAGTATATGACAAGGTCTCAAGAAAGCTAATTTGGGCAGGACTGTGGTGGTTTGAAGTCCCAGAAACATTGGTAGTATTAGTGCAGGTTTCATCTCTGAGCCCACTGCTGTTCAGACTAGTGATGGATTACATTAGCAAACAAGTCAGAGGGGACAGATCAACAAAGCTGCTGTATGCAGATGACATGGCATTACAGGCAGACTCTGAGCAAGAACGTCAGCAAAGGATAGGGGAATGGAATGCAAAGCTGAAGGTACATGGGATGAAGCTAAGTACAGATAAGACAGTGGTAATTGCAGCAAACTGGGGAAATCGGAAGAAGGTGAGAACTGAGACAGAAGGGAAAATAGTGGAACAAGTTTATAGCTTCAAGTATCTGGGAGGGTGGTTGAGGAGAAGGGAAGTCTGAATGAAGATGTCAAAGTTAGAATCAGAGGAGCTGCAGCCAACCAGCCTAGAGTGTTGGTGTAGTATAGGACAGAAGAATGCCAAAGAAGCTGAAAAGTAAGGTGTACAAGACAGTGGTGTGACCAGTACTACTGTATGGTGCAGAAACCTGGGCAGTAAAGGTAGAGCAGATGAGGAAGCTAGAGGTGATTGAAATGAAGTGCATGAGATGGGTGGTAGGATGCACACTGTGGGACAGATAAAGAAATGTGAACATAAGAGCAGAAGCTAAAGTAGCTCCAGTTGCAGAAAAAATCAAAGAGAACAGATTATGGTGGTTTGAGCATATGTGCAAAAAAAGCAAAAGCCGATCTGGTGAAGAAAATTTGGGATAGACAGGAAGAAGGTAAGAGGAAAAGAGGGCATCCAGCAAAGATGTGGATGGATTGTGTGAGAAAAGATCTGCAACAGTCAGACATGAGTGTCAAAGAAGGCAGGAGTTTGGCATTGAATTGAGAGAGACAGAGACAGTTAACTCAAGACCCCAACTCCATATAGAAAAAAAATGGAGGAAAGGGGTAATTGATGATGATGTTTGTTTATTTACAATGCATAGTAGTGTTCATTGTTTCTCACTTTTTCTGTATTCTATTGTAATTCATTCTGAATAATTATCCAAAGTCTGTTAGCCCAGGACATTGTTAAAATTAGTTTTATGACCAGTCCACTACCACACTTAAAATGTTAGATAGCTAGATTAACAGATAGATGGATAAATAAAGGGTAAATTCCACTATTATTATTATTTGTGCTGAATCCATATTTAAAGGATAACTTGTATTTAGAATGGCATTTTGGTAAGCATTTACCTTAGCTATTAACTGTAATGTGCAAAAAATCTATCTCTCTAATGACCTGAAGTAATTTAATAAAAATTTTGCTATTACCAAAATGTTTTCATAATGCAATGCTTATACTTAAATTAAAACAAACATGCAAAGAAACAAATAAATAAATAAATCACAATCCGTTAAATAATTTTGGTGAAGCAGGAAACCATAGAGTGTCTAGTCATTCATGATTCTGAATATATGCAATGCAGATTGCTTAGCTTTGTTTAACACAGTATTGCCCCAATTGTACTCATTTTTTTAATTGAATTTACTTTTATTCAAATGAACTTTGCACGCATTCATTAACATTTGCAGAATGTAGAACAGACAACTTTTTATGTTAATTAATTATAAATGCATAGATAAAATTGGTAAAATATTAGGGTATATGAAAAATTATATGAAGGTAAAATGTATGCCTTTTTACTTTGATCTAAATTTGTAGTTTTGCTTATTCTTTCCAAATTGATTAAACAGAGCAATCAGTGATAAATTGCCATTGGAATCCTTTTATGACTATAAAAATAATGTTTGTAATGCTTTACCAGCAGAAATTCAGAATACATTTGGATATCCATGTAACTGAATAGTTTACATAAGTAATGTACTTTATTTTTTCTCAAATGTGAGCCTTGACTAATAAAATATTCTGTTTTCAAAATAAAAAAAGAAAATATGAACAAAAAAGAAAATAATAAAGTATTATCTAACTTCTATAAAGATTTTTTTTACAGATTGAAGTCAATAACTATTTCAGTCAAGATAATCTGGAATATCAAGCTTTTATACAATTTTCCACAAAACTAGTTAACTACCAGGGAAGTATCTTTACAAGTATATCAGATTGGTTGAAGCAAAGTACTTATCGTACACTATTCAAATGTAATCTGGACAAATGGATGGAAACTGCAAATTTATCTCTGGTTTAGCAACTTTGTTCTTCATGGATAAGGGCAACATGTAAATGTTCTACTTACCTCTGAATTATTTGTACTTAAAATATTAGGGCTAAAAACTGTATGAAAATATATGGCTAGGCTTCTAAAGATTGTCATGGATCAGTATCCAAGTAAGTACCAATGATCTTTTAAGATATTTCACTCTACTTCTCTAACTCCCACTGAATTAAATGCAAGGTTCTCCACAGTCACTGGTGCATGCTGGCAAGGTCGTACCACTGGATCTTCATGGTATAATGCTAGGGGACTATCTCAAGGTCAAGAACTACTGGTCAGTTACTGAACCTTTAGTTCACTGTGAAAATAAATCTGTCTCCATCACCAGTTCAATGGGAGTTGTTAAGGATGTTCTAATGGCCTTAGAAAAGGATGTAAATTAATACCATCAAACATTTTCTTTCTGAAACTAGCCATCTACAGCATTTGGGAACATTTTGAGAAAATGAAATAAGATAACTGCTTAGTAATCCACCAAAAAGGAAAATATTTAATATGGATGGCTCTGACCATAAGGCTTTATCTGAACTTGGGAAGAATGTATAAAGGGAGTGGAGTAGTCATAATGCACTGGTGGCTTATTTTGGTTCAGTGGTCTCAGTACGCATTCTCAGTCTATACAGTGCAACAATATGCAGGATGTATCAATATCATACCCACTGTGCTAGTAAGGAAATAGAATTTGGAAATGGCCATGTCTCATAACTTGTTTCTAGATGCAAGTCAATAACTGTGGAGTTAAAACCAAAACAAACACATTACAAAGTATATGACTACCAATAAAGAATGATAAAGAATGATAAAATGGAATTGGTTTATTAAGTGCTTTCATTCTGTCAAAATCAAGAACATATTCAAAATAGTAAAAAACACCTTAGTTCAACATATTTAAATAAACTGTGACATCACACTGAATGAACCAATAATGTTTTGATCTCAATTACAATACAAATCAGATAAAAAAATCATTTTACACACAATAAAATTACCTTATCACCATGGATTTTTATAAACACTAAATGACAAAAAAATTAAATACTATTATAATTTAATAAGCTTTTAAATGAAATGTTGTCATTTAATCCTGGGGCAATATCTGCCCTCAAAAAACTGCCATTTTAGCTCCAAATATTCTAGATATTTATTATAGCATTCTACAAATTTATTCTTGTCCACTTTTTCAATGACTAAAATTTGAAATTTCATGTAATTTTTACAAACCAAAGCATGTCTTGCTAAAGCATTGTTTTTATCTTTTCTTTTGATGGCCCATGTGTGTTCCTTAATACTATCTGCTAACTTCCTCATTGTCTTACCAACATAAAAATCATCACAATCTGCTCAGCATGCAAGATAAACCAAACCTTCACTCTGATAGTCACGTCTGTCTTTAGCCAAAAAAGCATAATTGTTGTGTTTGAAATGAAAACTATTAACAACCATAATGTATCTACAGTAAAAACAGTTCTGGCAAGCAAAAGTCCCCATTTGTCACTAATTAAATTATTTAATTGTAGTGAGTTTTGTTGTTCCAACAATTGTTTTATATTTCTATTTTTTTAATAAACAGAATGTGGGTTACATCCAAGGATTTTAGATATCTCTGGATTTCCCATTAATAATCTTCCAATTAATGGAAATAATATCCTGAATAATTGGAGCTTCAATACTTATGGGTATTGGAAAAGAACAACTGAATTCACAATTAGTTCTCTTATTATAACTATGTATAGCTTTTTTAGAGGTGAACCCTGCTGTCAAACTTGGTGGGAATTTACTTGCCATTTGCTCAAATACTTTGTCAGCAACTGATTTTAACTTTTGAACCCAGTATCCATGAACTGTAAATAACCCAAAAAGTACTTTAACTTATTTAACTTCTTGAAGAATCTCATTGTTATCACTAACCAACCTACTAAGTCTAATAACTTGACCCCTAAAAGTATTCTATTTCATAAAATTTGGATGAAAACTGTCAAAGTGTAAATAATTGTTGGTAAAAGTATTTTTTCAAAATATACTGCTCGAAAATTTATTTTCATCCTTACTTAAAGTAATTTCAATATCCAGAAAATGAACACAATTACCAATGTCACTAATTTCACACTGTTATTGATTTCTTGCACAAATTCTTCAAAGTCACCTTTATTTCCAGTCCAAATAAAAACAGATCATCTATGTATCTTTTGTAAAAATTAACAAATTTATAACTGGATAACTTGATTAAAAATTCATGTTCCCACCAACACATTACTAATTATTAAAACTGTGGATTCCAATTCACTGGCAGATAAACTGAGCAGATGCTTGCTTCTGCTCTACAAGTGGACCCCAGCTACTCTATAGATCACAAATTCTTCCTGTAATGTGGAAATCTGTGATGTGATGATTGCCTTTCTGGCTAATACACAGTAAAACACATTTTCCTCCCTTATTCATATACCCTGATGGATGCCGTAACCCATAACAGCAGCAGAACATAAGCTGGACTCAAAACTCTTTCCTCTATTTCCTGTTATAGTGAAATACATCCAGAAATTGAAAGTTCACAGATCAGAGGTGATCTTCACAATTCCGTATTGGCCCTGGTATAACGAGTCCTTCCTGCAACTGCTTCATCTTTTGGAGAAGCCTTTATTCTTGACACCCATAAGTACTTTTCCAACCCATGCTTTGGTCAAAACTTACTCGGGCATTTATTACCTACAGCTAGTCTCTTGGCTTCTCACTTCGAGTAGTGACCAATAAAATTTCCTCCTCTGGAGAAGTGGTTGAGATTTTATCATCTTCTCAAAAACCCAAAAGGTTTCATCACTAGAAATGGGGTCTTCTGTTAAAGTCCATATAGCAACTATTTCAAGTTTTCATGAAAGTCTCCATTCCAGTTTATTAGTTTTCTGATGACATCACAGTCATCACAACGGAGGACGAAAGGGCATTCAGAGAGGATGTGACAGATCTGATCAGTTGGTGTGAGGGGGAACAACCTTGACCTGAATGTAAGCAAGACCAAAGAGATTATCATCGACTTCAGGAAAAGGAGAACAAACCACCTAGTGTTCAATGGTGAGAGTGTGGAGAGGGTGAAGAGTACAAAATTCCTGGGTACACACATATCACAGGATCTCTCATGGTCAGGAAACATCAGCCAACTGGTCAAGAAAGCACAGCAATGCCTCCACTTTTTAAGAATGCTGAAAAAAGCTAAGCTTCCTCCTCATAGTTTATTCACCTTCTATAGAGGTGCAATAGAGAGCATCCTCACCTTCAGTTTGGAAGCTGCACAGTTACAGAAAGGAAGGCACTACAAAGAGTAGTGAGGGTTGTAGAGAAGGTAACAAGTTCCAGTCTTCCATCGATATAACATCTTTAATCTGCAAGAGGCATCCATAAGGCCACCAAAATAATACACGACAGCAAGCATCCTGCACATGGACTGTTTAACCATCTGGCAGGGGATACTGCAGCATCAAGTTTCAGTAACAGTTTCTACCCTACAGTGATTAGAGTTCTGAACTTGGGCTCTAGTCCCAGGGGTCTGGACACACAATAAGTCAATTTTTATTTATTTGTGCAATATATACTTACACATATTACAAGTAAGTGCAATATTTATTTATTATATCCACAGTCAGTATTATTTAACTCTCTCAAGTGCAATATTAGACAAATAACTTACGCATTTCAATCTGTAGTGCGTTTTATATTACTTTAAATAGGGTAGTTAATTTAACTCAGGGGATGGTATTCTTTCTGTATATAAGCATTGGTAAATGTCTCTGCTCTTTCTTGCATATATAAGGAATAGTATTGTATTTGTTAGTTATATTTATTCTTCTACTTGTATGTGTTGTTTCACTTTCCATTGTAATCTCAAGAATTGAGCTGATGCAAAAAATTTTGTTTAGGCTACACATGTGTAGTTCAAAATAACAATAAAGTTTACTTTGACTTTGTACACACCCCTTTGGCAGATTTGAAGCTTTTTACCTGGAAAACCATTTTCTTAATAGCAATCACTTCAGCTGGATGAATTTTGTAATTGTATAATTACAAGGTCTGTCTGTAGAGTCCCCTTATTTGGTCTTCAATAAAGACAGAGCATCTCCACTAACTAACCTGTACTTTATGCTTAAGGCTGTGACTGAGACAAATCTTAACTAATATATACATTTACCTGTCTTTTTTCTCTCTCTCCTGTTCAAGCTCTATAGGAATATCTGAAGGCTACACTGCATTTTTGTGTGTCATTAACTGAGGATGTTGACAGAACTATGCCCAGAAGCAAATACATTCAACATCTGGCTTCCTTTACTAGCATGAAACTAGGCCATACTATATCAAAGATAAGTCTGCTAGATAGCTATCAGAGTATATCTAAGTTTGTTACTAGAAATAATATAAATCCTTTCCATTAGTTCCTGATACTCACTGTATTGGAGCCTTAGCATCTTCTGTAGCCTTTTTCAGGACTGCAGCCTACTGTGATATTTGTGCAGGAGATGTGTGGTCTTCTTTCAATACCTTTACAAAACACTACAAGATGACTATGATATCCAAATCCAAATCTTCGTGTGTAGCTTATTTTACAATGGCATGTTCACATGAGGATGACCCAGTACTATATCCTATCAGCTATGGAGGATGGATCTCCTCTTCGCAGATGCAAAACTTTTGCACTTGCAATGACTTTAGATCTGGAAGAGCAGGATGGCTTCTCTAAAATACCAGCCAATCTTTTCTCTCCTTGGTAAAGAAAGCTTGGAACCACCACATAATACAAGCACTCAGGTCACTCCAGAACAAGTACAAATACGACTCTGTCATTGTCCATGTTGGTGTGAATGACCTGAGCCTCCCTGGACTATATGAAAAGAGACATGGAAGAGCTCTCTGATCACATAGCCCAGGCCGGTATGACCCTGACCCTGAGTAGCATCCTGCCCTCACCAAGAATGATACCATGGTATAAAGAAAAAATTATCAATTTCAACAGTTGGCTAAGTTTCTGGGGTCATTCAAAGGGGATCCTGTGTCTGTCTGCCTGGGATGACATCCTCGACAAGCCACGCTGCTTCACTAGATATGGCTTGCACCTGTCACCCTTAGGCTTTTGAATACTGGCCAAATCTCTTGCCACCCCCATAGTGCCTTTTTAGGCAAGGCTCAAAAGACAAACCCATCGCCATGAATAGCATAAGTAACAGAAATCTGAGGGTAATACTACTCAATGCCAGAAGTCTAAACCTCAAAATGCACACACTCGAGGCACTCCTCAGTATGGAGAAAAATTGATATATGTGCAGTAACAGAAACCTGGTTTAAGGCTCCAGAGAGCACTCCAGCACTACCAGGCTACAACTCATACCATACATTTTGGTCACAGAACCCGGACCGAAATACAAAAGGCAGGAGAGTATCCATATTCATCAAGGATACCCACACCTCCAGGTTAGTGGCACAGTATGATGCTTCAGAGATTATCCACATGCAACTAACAACAGGCAAAACTGCAATTCAAATTGTAGCTTGCTACAGATCACCCACCATGTCCCAGGACCCCTATTCCACATTTCTGGAAACATTAGGTAACATAAAGGTCCTACCAAACACCCTAATATTCGGTGATTTCAACTACCCAAACATTAACTGGGAGAACTACTCAAGTATTAACACTCTTGCCCAACATTTCCTAGAATTTATAAACTCAAACGCCCTGGAACAACTGGTCAACACTCTCACCAGAGGTGACAACATATTGGAGTTGGTCATCACCAACACGGGCGACCAGTGTTCCACACTGGAGGTCAACCCCTCGCTGGTTAGAGCTGACCATAAACAAATCACTTTAGATATCCACATTCCACCCCCACCCCCGGACAAGAAAACCACCGTGAAAAACTTTTCCAAAGCAAACTTCACATTACTTAAGCTGGAGGAGGAAAGTTTCAAAGCCCCCATGCTAAAGGATAAGGCTGTCCAAGCTGCAAAATCCTTTACTAATGCATTCTATGGGCACCTACAAGAATGCATGGATCGTGCTATCCCAGGCAAAACCAAGACTCACTCCTCCAAGAAAAGGAAACCAGTCTGGTGGACCCCTGCCATAAACAAGCTATACAATAGAAGGAGGAAACTAGTACAGAAAAGAGTAAAATCCCAAGAAGGGAAGACATCCCTGATCAGTATCAGCAAGAAACTACGATCCCTCATAAAATCATCCAAGGTGAGCTTTGAAAGAAAACTTGCCAAGGACTCCGAAGATAACCACAAGGCATTATTTAGCTATGTCAAGAATCTAAGTGGCAATGCTCAGATCTGCTCGGAGTTGGTGCAGAATGGCACAAAATACACTGAACCAACCAATATTGCCAACATCCTGGCAGACAGGTTCAGTGCAAACTTCACCCCCCTCTCACCCCCAAAAGGGCCCATAACCATACCAGAAGAATGTAGAGCCCCTGAGATCACAGACACTCAGGTTAAAATAGCCCTCTCCAAAGCCAAAAACACAGCATCAATGGGACTGGATGGTGTCCCAGGCTGCATCCTACACGCGCTCAAAGACAAACTAACCCCTCACCTAAGCACACTATTCAAACTCAGCCTCTCCACAGGTTACGTACCCATAGAGTGGTGCACAGCAACGGTTATCCTGCTCCACAAAGGAGGAGCCACAACAGACCCCCGGGAACTATCTCCCTATAAGCCTGACTTGCTTGGTCTGCAAGGCTATAGAGTGCATCATCATGGAACTCATTAACAGAGACATTGGGCACCTCCAAACACTGGACCCTACCCAGTTCAGCTTTGTTAAGGGCAGATCATGCCTCCTAAACCTGGTGGACTTCTTTGAGACAGTTACCAAGGCTATAGACGAGGGAAAGGTGGTACACACAGCCTACCTAGACCTCGCAAAGGCCTTCGACACCATTCCCCATTTTGGTATTATAGACAAGCTCACCAGCCTGAACATAAACCCCTATGTCACAAGATGGGTTGCCAGTTGGCTCACGGACAGAACCCACATGAGAGTTGCGGGAGCTAGGTCTGACTCTAAACCGGTTACAAGTGGCATTCCCCAAGGCTCAGTCCTAGGACCCCACCTGTTCTGCATATACTTCTCAGAGGTACAGACAAGCACAGGAGGACTATGGCTGACCAAGTTCACAGATGACTGCTAACTAGTGGCTATAATTGATTCACCGGCTGACACAGACATCCTCCAAAAGGGTCTCACTGAGATGGATACCTGGTGTCAAAATCATGGCCTCAAGCTAAATGGCAAAAAGTGCATAGTTATTCCCTTTGGAAATAACAAAGTACCTACAAACTACCACATAGGTGGTAGTCCCCTAAATACGGAAAACGTAATAAGGGATCTGGGGACCCAAGTAGATAGCAATCTCTCCTTTGATAATCACATTGCCAAAGTGGTTAGAAAATCCTTCTATGTGGCCCAACTAATCACAAAAGGGTTTGCATCCAGATAAAAAGAGGTCATTGTGCCCCTCTACTCATCACTCATCAGACCCATCATAGAGCACAACGTCCCATTTGGGATGTACCTTACAAGACACCTGCAACAGCTGGAAAGACCACAGAATTACCTCACCAAGAGGATCACTGGCCTCAAACAGATGCCCTGTGCAGCTCGACTGAAGTAACTCCAGCTGTACTCAGTTGCATACCGCCTGCTCAGAGGTGATCTCTGCCTGACATACAAGGCCACGTCCAATCCAGAATTGATGGACATGCTCCACCTAAAGAAAACCTTATCCCCTCGAGCCACACGCTCTAGGGATCTAAACCTCACCACAACAATAAATAGGATGTGCTGGAGGGATAGATTCCTGTCCCAGTGACCTCCCATGCTTTGGAACAAGATTCCAATCTACATTAGGCAGAGCTCCTAGCTAACACTCTTCAAGAGAAACCTTGACGAGTGGATGGGAAACAAAAAGTTTACCCCAGGGTCACTTCACTGCCTCTGCTGGACAGAGGCACAGGGAACTAATCTAAGGGGGTGGCGAAAGCCAACACATTCTGGCTAGGCTTATAAATGCCTTCAGACAGATAGCCTCGTACCTACCTATGAACCTATTTAGTTGCAGAGGCTAACTTCAAATCTGCAGATATTGAACATTATGGTACATTATAGGAATGGAATGAGAATGCTTCAGCCTGAGAAAGCTTTATTTGCTGTAATGCCTCATGCCTTAAATTGTGCCATAAGTTAATAAGTAGACACATAATTTTCATATCAACTACATTAAATAATCTTCCAAAACCGTTCAATTGGATGTATATTCGGCTGTGTAATGCTCTAGCTCCCTACTTTCTGGCTTTCGTTAATTACTGACAATGAAAATTTCATGCTAACATCACATTTCTTTTCATTTTTATTTTGTATTCACTCCACAGTTAAACATCTGAATTATTTCTTTATTTCTTTATTTATACTTTGTCAATAGGCAAGTAGACTGGTCAAAAAACACTTTTCAGCCATCACCCACCATGTCCATAACTGCAACAGTAAAACATTTCAATAATACATAAAGTACAGTTATAATTAACAAAGTGATTATGTACAGTGCTTACCTTTACTATAATAAATACACTAAACAAATAGATTACATGCAACAAAAGGGATATGTATTGTATTCAACTTTGGTGATATCAGAAAAGCAATACTTTTAAAATAAGTAATTTTTATGTTAAATTGTTAATCACTATGTAATCCAATGTAACTACTGTCTGTTTATTTTACTGTGGAGCTTTTCTCCCCGGGCCTCCGCTGAAAATGGACCCATGTCCAGTCGGACACTCCCGGTCAACAAATTTAAATAAATAAATAAATAAATAAATAAAATACATCATTTAAGATCCCATAAAAATTATTTAAAGATATTCGAATTACCCTGAATGCCACAATCAAAGAGATAAAAAACAGATATGAACATTTTTTACTGTTAACCTAGGATTTAAGCATAAGTAACCTTTCAGAAGCATTTTTTAGTTAATTTGTGCAAGTATTTCTGACATTCTAGCTATCTGTAAAACAGATAGGGACACAGGTGGACAGTAGTCTCTCCTTTAATAATCACATCGCCACAGTGGTCAGGAAATCCTTCTACATGGCTCATCTCATCACAAAAGGATTCTCATCCAGAAAAAAATAGGTCATTGTTCCCCTCTACTCATCACTCATTAGACCCATTATAGAGTACATTGGTATGTACCTCACAAGACATCTACAGCAACTGGAAAGACCACAGAAATACATCACAAAGAGGATTACTGGCCTCACTACAGCTTTACTCCATCGCATATCGCCTACTCAGGGGCGATTTCTGCCTAACATACAAAGCTATGTCAAACCCAGAGCTGTTGGACATGCTCCACTTAAAGAAATCCCAACCCCTCTGAGCTACACACTCTAGGGACCTAAACCTTGTCACCACAATAAATAGAACATGCTGGAGGGATAGATTCCTGTCCCAGAGACTTCCCATACTCTGGAACAGACTACCTATCTATGTCAAACAGAGCTCCTCATTAGCACTCTTCAAGAAAAATCTTGATGATTGGATGGGAAATGGGAAATTCACCCCAGGGATCACTTCTGTGGCTCTGCTCGACAGGGGCACAGGAAAATAATTTTATTGGGTGGTGAAAGCCAGGGTACATTTTTTTGGCTAGGCTTATATAGGCCCTAGGGCCAATAGCCTAGTACCTATCTATGAACCTATAGCTGCATCCTTACATTATGGACTCTGAATATATCCTGCCAAGATATTCCATTCCAAAGTAAGATAATTTGCATAAAGGGACAGGTTGGATAGCAATTCTTTCTATGATTCCTTGGTGATATCCCTTTAGTATTGTCAGATATAGACTTTTATAAGGTGATATTGGTGTCATTGTTGATACATAAATAAACAAATGAAACAGGATTCTAACAAGTCTAACAATTCCCTATGGATAATAAAAATAATACCATATCTTGGATGATATCAACTTTTAACAGTGAGTGACTAATAGTGGGTGATCCTAACAGCCATTAAGGAGTATTGTTAGTTGTTACCTTCAAGTATATTAGTATAACAGTATGGTCTAACGCAGCTCATTGACATAGCAGCCAGGATATATAAAGTTACTAAAACAGAAAATCTTGTGGACTGCATGCTAATTTTTTTTTTAATTCACTAATATCCTGCATACAGGTATTATGACTAATACAAGTTACCTTCTTCCTTTTTTTTTTGTTTGTCTCCGATATAATTTGACAAGATAAGCTGTTATTTCTACTCCAGGAATACTAAATAATTTGCTACAACTAACTTCTGTTGCAAGTTAAACTATTTCAGTTTATCACAATTTTATATTGTAGATCATGAGGTGGGATTTCACTAATGTTTTATCTTAATACTAAACTCAATAGCAGGTGGATTTCTAAAGATAATCTCTCTGCAACTCTCTTGAAGACTAACAGCACCTGTTTGGACATTCATAGTAAACAAAACAAACAAAGTAAGGATCAGATATCCCACAGAGATGGAATTTCTGGAAGCAATGCTGTGGCATTAGACCACATGAAATATCTCTTTATTTAAGAAACTATAAAACACAGTAAACATTTTAGTAAATTATAGCAAGAAATCATATTTCTTTTGCAATAAACCACATATAATCACAATCCAGAACATTTGTGATGTAATGTTAACAAAATACTTTGACCTGGTAGATCAAGTATTCCTAATCCAGCACCTGCATTTTCCCCGCATTAGGCTGCCACTGATTTTTTGTAATTATTTTGTTAATGTATCCTTGATTTCACGTAAGAATCTGGATAACCTGTATTTACCAAGTGGTGAGACATCTGGCTTTCATATAAATTCTATACAATGCACTATGATCAAAATGCTGCTTAAAAAAGAAAAGAAAATCTTATCCCTCAGCTCCAGTCTCATTAATCTATGTAAATGCTATGTTCTAAACCTATGGAAAACTGACATAGGTGTTCCATTCCATAAGGATAATTCATGGTGTGGTTAAATTAATTTCCCTCCTGTGATGACTTTTCAACCATGAATTTCTAAGATATAGGGAAAGGATATGCATGATCAGATAATTCGCTTCTTATCTGCACTTTCAATATGAAGTTTGGTGTATACGATCTTTAACTACAATTCATTAGACCAGAGAACTAACAATAACATAAAGCCTTATAGAACCAACTAAAAAGTCACTAGACAAACTTAGAGAACAAATCACGAAACTTCTTAGCTAGTCTAAACTGAGTTGGTTAAATTGCCATTTATTTTACTATTCTGTTAGATTTCAATACAAACATGAGTCACTGACTCAGCATACATTTTCTTTAGTGAGTATTTTTACTAATCAAAAACAATAAAGACCATATACGTGTACCCTCTACAGAATTCTGATAATGACCCAAACTGGCTTGTTGTAAATACCATTTAGCACATAGACTATAGCTATGCATTGGATTTCTTTATCGAACACTTTCAACATCAACCAAAATCATTCAATGAGATCTTAACTGTGATACGACCACATCTACAATGTAAATAATTTGCTTAGATTTTTAATATGTAATGAGAACTGAAGAATAATAATCTTCCTTATAGCACACTAAATGAGCGTGGGTCTTTTTCAGCTGAGCATTGATGTTATTCAATCTGACCAAGTCAGTGGCAAGATCCCACTCGAGAACAGACATAATCCAACTTTGTCATGAATATACTACCTCTTTGGTTGATGCTTCAATATTTAATGGCGTTTGCATTGCTAACAAAACACTCCCCCAGCTTGCTAACAAAACATAAGCTCCCCCAACTAAAGACAGTATGATTTCACACAATTACCAAGCCCAGTGTTGTGGGACCCTAAAAATACAAAATCATTCATATGCAACAGACCAAAATGACTGCCATACAGGGCTATAATATTCTTTCAATACTTTCTTGCCACTGCAGGAAAGTTACAACTGCAAGAACGAAAATGTCAAAGCTAAACCTGCCCAACGGATTTGTTCTGAATGAATATAGGCTTTTAATACTCATAAAGCCACATAACTGCAAATCATATCTAGTAATTTGGACCCTGATTTTAAACACTTTTGAACACTATCGCAGGATTAGAAAGAACTACAAAAGATAGACAAAGAGATGAATGACATTGTTAGGTAATAGCTCATGTTTCTGGAAAGCAAAGGCAGGCCTGAGCGATATTAGACAACCACTTTGGTAAACGAAGGTGAGTATGTATCAGATGCAGAACTTGTTGCTGATATCTTTGCACTTACTCCAGGTCAAAGTTCAGCTCAGATGCAAAATGCAAAGATGCAGAAGCCTTAACTATCAACTCAACAGCTACTGCTCAAAGCATCATTGGCTTTGGAAAGAATTCCAATTTAGGGAAGTATCACATGCCAAAGCAAGATAGTTATTAAGAGAAAACTCTAACTATTGGAAAGCAGGCCCTGATGGCCACTGTCCAAACCTCCTTGGTTATGTCACTTTTACTGCTGTACTCGTAAAGCATACTTTAGGCATGTCTTGCTTTCTTAAATGGTGTCCTTTCTGAACTATGGAAAATAGCTCACGTCATGCACCTTGCCAGTCAGGGACCTAAATCTCAAACTACTTTCCTGACAAGCTATTATGCTTCTACCACCACTTGAAAAAGCAGCAGTTCCGGAAAAAAGCACATTAAGGCTTGTTGATTACCCAGTGGCTAACAATATGGCTTCAGAAAGGGTCATAGTACAATAATTACGCTGTAGCTTTCACAGATAGGACCTTCATATCAGTGGACAAAGGCAACTTGACCAGCACTGGTTTTGTTAGCCTAAAAAAGGCCTTTGAGTCCATTAAACCATGTGTTACTGTTTCATTAACTTTCACTTTACAGATTGAACACTTCACCTCTTAAGAGTTTTTCAAGCTTGCTAAGAAAAATACATTTCAGGGTTATAACTGAATAATGAGATTTTCTATTCCAAATAGTATGGCCTGGGGTGCCACAATGGTCAGTATTCAGTCCCTGGCTTTTCATCCCTTTATAAACTTCATTACCCTCGTCCTTTACAATTTTAACATATTATCATTTTTTTTTATTTTAAATTTGTTTACTGGGTAGTTACACTGATTACAACTAACCATTTGCAGGTACTGCCCAGCTGAATTAATTCATAAAGAAAAAAAAGTGGAACAGGAAGGCAGTAAGCTGTACAAATCAAAGCAAAACAGAAAGTAACAATATATAACAAAAATTCTACAGTAGCAATTAATAGATGTATTAACAATTATGATAGAAAAGTACATTTTACATGATCACATTTCAGGTTTGTCCTTTAAAGGCTTTCTTCATTAATCACTTAACATTTCTTCACTTTTCTGCAAGACTTTTTTAACCTCGCCATAACAATAAATAGAACATGCTGGAGGGATAGATTCCTGTCACAAAGACTCCTCATGCTTTGGAACAAAATTCCAAATTACATCAGGTAGAGTCCCTCAAACCTTGATGAGTGGATGGGTAGCAGAAAATACACTCCTGGGATCACTTCATTGGCTCTGCTTGACAGAGGATCAGTTAATTATTCAATGGGGCGGCGAAAGCCGACACACTCTGGATAGGCTTATAAATGCCCTCGGGCAGATAGTCTAGTACCTACCTATGAGCCTATGAACCTATTTTTTAACCTGAACTCATCCCTGTAATATTCCCATTTGTTAATACAGTCAAACTCAATTATATCTTTCCTGTAGTAACATGCTCAAGAAAGGCTGAGTAGAGATGAAACAATAGATTTTTTTTTGATAGTCTACAGTGGGAGGAGTTTTTCATAGAGGCTGTGGATATTGTGTTTAGTCCATATTCAGACTGGGCCAGAAGGACTCATAGGCTCATAGGAGGTTAGTAGGCTATTGGCCCTGAGGCTCTTATAAGCCTACCCAAGAGTTTAGCCCATGTTTAGACAAGTCAGCACCCACAGCCCATCCAGCAGGAACACAGATGGAATCCCAGAAGTGTATTTTCTGTTTCCCATCCAGCTCTCCAAGTTGCACTTAAAAAGGGATAATGAGGTACTCTGCTTGACGTGGAGAGGGAGTCTATTCCACAGAAGGGGGAGTCTGTGGGTCACAAATCTGTCCTGCCAACAAGTCCTGTTGATATCACAGAACAGGTTGAGGTTCCGCATGCGGGTTGCTCGAGTGGAGCTTGACTTGCGGATATGCAGCAGTCCCACTAAGGCAGGGTCTGAGATTGCTTTGTATGCCAGACAGAGGTCACCTCTGAGGAGTCTGTATGAAACTGAGTAGAGGGACAGGGTTTTTAGCCTATCTGTGTAGGGTAGGTGTCTGAGGCCCTAGACTGTGCTGCTGAGGAACCTCTGTGGTCTCACCAGCTGCTGCATGTGCTTTGAGAGGTACATGCCGAAGGGGGTGTTGTACTCAATAATTGGCCTTATAAGGGAAGAATACAGGGATTTTATTTATTTATTATTTATTTATTTATTTACATTTGTTGACTGGGCTAGTCTAACTGGATACATGTCCATTTTCAATAGAGACCCGGGGAGAAAAGCTCCAAGCATAGACAGAAAACTTATTATACAATATTAATATAAAAAATAAGCTATTATCAAGTACGGATAATAACAATATTTGAATATGTGTGAAAGAAAAAAAGAAAAATAAAAAATATTGTGTGCCGAGTTATTTAGAGGGGAATGAAACTAAGATCAAATACAGAAGAATAAACAATATTTGACAGGGAAAAACACAAAGAGTAATACATTTTAAAAAGTTATAGAAAGGTTTTTTTTTTTGTTAGTTTATTTGTTAGTACAGGTAGGAAACATAGTACAGCACTTCTTTGTCCCTGGATGACATACCTTTACTTATGAGGTGAGCCATGTAGAAAGCTTTCTGTACAATGGGAGTAACATGGTGGTCAAAAGTCAGGTTGCTATCAACCTGGGTACCCAAATCTCTCACTACTGATTGTGCATTTAGGACATTGTTATTAATGTGATAATATGTCACTCTCCCCAAAGGAGATGATGATGCACTTTTTGGCATTCAGCTTGAGGCCATATTTCTGGCACCAGTCATTTGTTTGGGTGAAACCCTCTTGAAGGACGTCCACATCACTTGGGGAATTGATGACTGCTACCAGCTTGCAATCATCTGCAGACTTGGTCAGCCATAGCCCACTGGTTTTAGTCTGCACCTCAGAGAAGTATATCCCGAATAACAAAGGTCCTAAGACCAATCCCTGGGGTACACTGCTTGTTACGGGTCTACTGCTTGAGGTGGCTTCCCCTATTTTGATTAGGTGGGTTCTATCAGTGAACCAGTTTGCTACCCATCTGGTAACATATGGATTGATGCCTAGTTGAGAGAGTTTATCTACTATGTCCAAGTGGGGAATAGTGTTGAATGCTTTGGCCAGGTCAAGGTAGGCAGTCTCCACCATCTTCCCCTCGTCCATGGCTTTGGTAACTGTCTCAAATAAGCTGACTAGATTTAACAGACAAGACCTCCCCTTGACAAAGCCAAACTGTGTGGGATCAAGTGTTTGGAGGTTGCCAATGTCCTTGTTAATGAGGTCCATGATCCGTTCCATGGCCTTGCATATCAGGATAGTTAGGCTGATGGGTCTAATTTCCTGGATTGGTGGACGTTCCACCTTTGTGTAAAGGGATGACAATGACTGTCCTCCACTCAGCTGGGAAAAAGCCGGTACTCAGGCTTTGGTTGAATTGGGTGTCTAATGGTGCTGCAAGCTCATGCCTGAGTTCATGTAGGATGCAGCCTGGGATGCTATCAGGTCCCATGGAGGCTGTATTTTTTGCCTTTGAGAGGGCAGTGATGACCTAGAGATAAGGGGTGGGGGGCAGTTACTGGGGATGTCCTGATTTATTGATGGGAGGACAGAGGGGAGAAGTTTTCGCTGAATCTGTCAGCCAGTAGGTGGTCTATATTTACAGCATTTGTGTATGTGGTGTCATTTACCACCAGTTCTGAACCATATCTCTCAACCTCTTAACACAAGAAATCTGGATAAAGACAAAAATAATGAGGGGTCAAAAGCCCAAAAATAGGGACAGATTTTAAATATTGCTCTTATAAACTTATAAAGTTGCTAGAATAGCAAGTTTTGCATTGGTATGCATTTCCTGAAGGATATGAAGTCTGAAACCTAAATGCATGTCATTATTTAGTGACTTTATTCCTAAGTGATTTTCCAGAAAACCACAAATTTTATGAGGAAAAGATGAAAAATATGAGGCAAAAATCTGGACATTCTGCAAAAATCTGGACAGTTGATAGATATGTTCTGAACAGAACTGCGTGCTTCTTTGGTTAAAGCTGCTCTGGCTGGGTTGGATAGGGTGAGAATTTCCTACTGCAGGAGAAGTGAGTAAACATTTCTCCTTGATTTTTCAATATGTGTATGGGATATTAGTGACTGGTCTTGATGGAAAGCAAGGTAATTGAAAAAGTTGGATGTTTGTACTGGTGTGCCACAAAGGGTAATGGTATTGACTGACTTAATGAAATGGTCTTACTCTTAGTCGGTTGTGTTTGTTTGATCTATACATTTATTTATTTATTTCAATTTATGGTATTTCTTTGATATAGTTATTTAATTAACTAGCTATTTTGTTATTTCATTTTGTTAACTGGGTAGGTTGACTAATCAGATTGACCCTTTTTCACCATGACAGAGGCTTTTTAATGAGTATGCCGCAGAAACGTTAATGCATTATATTCAAATTTACAGAAATAACATATGACACAGCAATTGATCATAAAACTGACAACGGAGAACAACACTAGAGCTAAATATAAGTAATTGATGGTTGTAGAAGAATACTACAAAGTGTACGTAATTCATATTAGTATAAATGGAGGATGCTGCATAACTACTATGGAAAATATACACATGTACAGCTAAGAGTGACGATGCCTTGTGATTTTCAGGTATAGTTTGTATTGTTAATTAAATGTTTAGGCTGCTCATCCCAAGTCTTTGAAGAGTGTGCAAGAACACAAATACAGTAAGTGCTGTCTGAACTTGTTATTAAGCCCTTTAAAGCATTTTCTGGTTTTTAACATCATTACTTAGGTGGGGCTAACTTATTAACAGCCTTCTCACCAACTGCCTTTCCAAATGAAGAGCATATTAAAGAAATAGTATCTGAATGTTAACTTATCAATGTCTACAACCATTTCTTAACAGCTAGTAGGGGTCTTGACAGGTTTCCAGACTGAACAGAAGTGTGCCAAAAAGTATAATTTGCTCTGTGTTGCACTGGCAGCTACATTTAACTCTTTGTGTTAAATTGTGGTTGTGGGTACATTCACGTACAAAGAGTGGAAAGAAATAGATTTTGTATGTGACATGCAGATTGTTTTTTGTGCTCCTTGAAGCTGTGTATGCTACAGGCTTTCAGTATATGATAAATTATTTTTATTTGCACATTGTTTTGAAGTTTTTCTTCTGGGATGCCACTGAAAATGGGATCTTCCCAGGTGGACATTCTCAGTCAACAAATGCCTTAAATCTCTCTCCCTCTCTCTCTCTCTAGATATATATATATATATATATATATATATATATATATATATATATGGATATGTATGCATATGTATTTATGTATACAGACCCCCCCCCCCACACACACACACACACACACTTGCTCACAGTGGTAGTGAGAAGAGTGGGTTTAGAAATCTGAACTTTAGAATTTCATTTGATTTTGTTTTACATAGCATTTGTGAATGTAAGCTACATAAGACCATGCAATGAAGTTAATATCATAATGCTATTTGATGTTTTTGGTTTTTAATTCAGAGTATCATATTCAGCAGCATGAAAAACATTTGATCATGTACAGTGGAAAAGAAAGGAGAAATGCTGTGTTCATCCACTGTAACGTAAAGGAAAAGGACACAGAATAAAAATACTGCTTTATATGGTAATGTGCCTGTGTGCTTTCTGTTAGTAATCCAATTTAGATTCCCTAGACTTTCTGAAGCCTTTTGCAGTTAATGGATGCACCCCTGCAAACAATGAATTGTAGTAATCAGTGCTTTCACCTTTCATCGTATGACACCTTTTCAGACATGACTGCTAGACTATAATAGGATGTGTTAGATGTAAGCCACCTCTGATCCTATGATACCTACTCTAAGTGCCTGCATGTCAAAGGGAAAGAATCAGATGCAGAGAGTAAAAAGTACACAGGAAAAAGTAATAAACTGTGATTACAAAGATTACACCTATTTGTTACATTCCTCAGGAAAATCCTGACTGAGTTTGTGTTATGGGTTTTAAGTCTGAGTGACAGTGCCTTGCTCAAAGTGTATTTTATGAGGTAGTAAACTGCTCTTGACATGACCCTCAACTGCTATATTTTTCAGAGGTTAATTTTAGTCTTCTAAGTAGTTCCTTGAGCACCATATTTATAAGCTGAGAGAAAATGTTATCACAGTAGTATATTAAGGATAAATATATGAAAATTAAATCAAATTACTATAAGCTTCATACATTATACAGGAGTTCTCAATTAAATTATACCAGGTATGAGCAGGAGTACTATATTATTATTATTATTATTATTATTATTATTATTATTATTATTATTATTATCATTATTATTAATTTTATATTATTTATTTTATATTTGATGACCAGGTTTGTCTGACTGGGCTACAATTGCCCGTTTTCAGCAGAGGCCCGGTGAGAAAAGCTCCAACAGAAAAATAGAAATTTTACATATTGAATACATATAGAATACATTCATCAGTACCACACATTACTGCATTGCAGTGTCACACATTATACTGTGGCAAGTGATATAAATATAGAAATGCATTCATCAGAGGGATACATACATAATTACATATTATATACATAATAGTGCAATAGTTACACAGCTGAAATATTTTACTAGTTATGTTTGTACAGTGATGTAGCAAGAGGAGAAGATAAAGTAGTAAGTTTGTTTATTGAAGGAAAGAAAGAGAGAAGGGAAGTAGGTTATAGGGGAGTGTTTACGGGGGATAATTACAATGGCAGGTCCATTTTTCATGAAGGTACTTTTTTGTAGAGGTTTTTAATTGATTGGGATGTTCAAGGGATCTTTGGGATAATCATAATAATCAAGGGATTATTTTGTTCTTGTTTGCTGATTAGAGAGGTCTTTTGAGCAGAGCTCATTTTCAAAGGAGGTCAGGTAGAAGAGTTCCAAAATAGTTCTCAAAGGAGAAGTTCTTCGACTACAGAATCAAAATAGGTTATGTAATAAGTGAATGGAGGAATGCAATGGTCATCCCTCTTCATAAGGGTGGACAATCAACTGACCCTGGGAACTACAGACACATCAATCTGACAAGTCCAATATGCAAAGCCATGAATACATTTTCATGGAGATGATCAACAAAGATACTGGGCAGCCTTCGGATACTGGACACATCCCAGTTTGGCTTTATTAAGGGAAGATCGTGCCTACTTAACCTGGTTGATTTCTTCAAGAAGGTCATCAAGGCAATGGATGAGGGTAAAACTGTGTATAGCACATACCTTTACCTGGCCAAGGCATTCAATACAATATCCCATTCATTGTTAACAAACTGTCCAAACTAGGCATAAATCCCTGTATAACTCATTGGCTTGCTGGATGGCTCACAGGTAGGACCCAAGAAGTCAGATTTAGTGAGACCACCTCCACCAAGAGACCAGTCACTAGCAGAGTACCTCTGGGCTCCATGCCTGGCCCGCTCCTGTTGGGCATCTACTTCTTGGAAGTCAAAGGCCTTTGGAACACCCAAGTTAACAGATGGCTGTAAATTGTGAGCTATCATAGATCCCCCCATGACATCAGCATCTTACAAGTGGGTAGAACACAAATAAATGACTGGTGCCAAAGCCACAGTGCCAAGAAATGCATTTTAATTTCCTTTGGGAAATTGTCCCCAAGTTAATTATTCCATTGATAAAAGACCCCTAAGAGTTGACCTGATAGTTATGGATCTGAGAAGATATGTAGACAGTAATCTGGCCTTTGACCATCATCTAAAGAAAAAGTAAGAAAATCTTTCTATTTCAGCCAACTTATAGGTAAGGGTATGGTATCTGGGTCCAAGGAATTTTAGTTTCACTCTATTTAGCCCTTATCAGACCCATCATTGAGTACAATGCTCCCTTTGGCATGTCCCCAACCAGATACTTAATAGCTGGAATGGCCACAATGGTTCCTACAATAGCTGGAATGCCCACAATGGTTCCTCTCCAGGGGAATCCAGAGCATAAATACCCTGACCTACATGGATCTCCTAAAGGCCCTATGTCTGTGCTCAATGTCTTGCAGGCTGTTGACAGGTGAGCTATGCCTGGTTTATAAGGCATCCTCAGATGTAGTCCTGATGGATCTTTTGCACATCTGCAAAATAAACAGCATTAGAAACACCAGATCCAAGAATTTGAACTTCACATCTGAGATAATGCTGGTGGGACAGATATGTGACTCAAAGGATCCCCATATTATAGAATAGCCTCCCCATCCATGTAAAGCAGACTTCACCCCTGACCCTATTCAAATGAATACCATTGGATGGGAAATTGCAAATTTATTGGTGTTCTGACTCCCATGTCTCTGATGGACAGAGGCTGTCAATAAGTAAAATCTTTTCCAATTAACCCCCCCCCCCACAAATCCCTTAGCAATCTCCTTGCTAACATACCCCCATATAGACTTCTAAGGTACGCAGGGACAAATTAGGTTGGGGTGCCCATCTAGACTTATACAGGTCCTAGTGGTCATTAGTCTAGTAACAACCTTTTTGCCTATGAATCTATATCACAAATATATAAAATTAGAAAACACAGAATTTACTTGCAGATAAATTATTTACATGTTATTTGTTTATGTACTGAGGGGGTAGATTGTCTGGGCTACAGGGTCTTTTGAGCTTACAATGTACTCAAGTAACTTAAAGAGAATCAAAGGACACAAAAGTAAAAGCAGATAAAAGACAGCCAAGAATGAAAGGAATGCTGTTAAAATAATACATACAGGAAGCTAGAAGCAAATATTACACAGAACATGAGGTACATATATGACGGTTCTAATCTGGTAATGATCTAATAATTACAATATGCTTTTTCGCATGTAAGATGATGTTCCTGATGTAAACCATGTTGCATTTTCCTAATGGTAGCTATTGTAATGGTACTAAAATGTAGAACATTTCTACCCAGGACTCTGCCAAAAAGAGGTTATTACAAGTTGGATTTTCTGGGTTAACAAATGGATATAAATAAATAAATTCCAAGCCATAGGATTTTAATTCCCCATGTAGGTCACTGAATCAAAGGCTTTTCCTAAATCAGCAAATACCATCCTTGTAAAATTACCAGCATTCAAACCCCTGTTGGTGCTATTTGCCAGCGTTACCAGCACTGCAGTAGTGCTATCACCCTTTCTGAAGCCATGCAATCCATATAAGACATGCAGGCAGAAATGAGAACAGTCTACAACGAGAACATGCAAACAGCTGCAGCACTCCTAGGACCAAATGAGGCTCTGTAAAAGAATCTCCAAGCATATTTAAATATGCTGCCAACAGAAGAAACTCTATGTGAACTAAAGCAGGAGGCAGTCATTGCTACAGTGACAGTAGAGAAGAAAGCGCTCAAGGCAAACATCAAAGATTAAAGTGATACTGACTTTATAACTTTAAATTTTCCCTAACTTAGGAATGGGGTCCATTCTGGGCACAATGGTTAAAAGAAATCAAACATTTAAAGATTTTTTATACATTTTCTAACCATGTAAACTCACTGGACATAACTGCACCTAAGATGAGACAGTTTGGACTCTGAAAGCATGTCCTCCCCTCCTCAGAAGAGGGATTACAGTCCTTCCCCATGGCTGCTGGGCCAGCAGGTCAGATGGAGAAGTGTGGGATAGTCATCCTCTAACATAATGTGTTTCATCTTTGTTCAGGGACATAGTCATTTCCCTTTAACACCCACCCACCCTCCATCCCCCGGTGGCTGACAGTTGACATTAATTGATTTGCCATAGCATGGCCTGGAAGTCATCTTTGGTTGTAGGTTTGGGTTCAAGCAGGACTGGTTCTGAAGATAGATAAGATGTAACTTGTACTTTATGGATGGCCTATACAAATATCAAGTTCTTGATGCCTTTTGCTGGATCCTAGCTCTATTGTGGAGACCATGGCACTTCCTATCCCTAATGTTGGACAGGATTGTAGCCCAGCACTGGCTGTTTGAGCCACCTTTTCCACATAAAGGATTACTGTCTGACTAGTAAAAGAAATCCTTCCCTTTGTGGGTTCAGAACATCTTGTCTTGCAGTCTTGTTTGTCTGCTTTTGGGCCTTTCATCCTTAGGTGCTGGAGTTCATCAGCTGCTGCTTCTCTTCATGTTGACTTCTTCACTCTGTCCTGATTTTTTGTATGCTTTTTCTCTTTCTACTACCAGTCAGGCATCCATGAGGAGTATAGTTCCTTTTTCTGGCCTAATGCCTCCCTTGTCAGCTGAACTGGGCTTTGATTTGCCTTCCTCTTTAGACTTGCATGTTCCTAACCTTGCCCCGTGAAGGCTGCTGTGTAGAGCCAAGCACACACATCCCCAGCCCATAGCATTGCATACAGTGCACCATTCAGTCTTGGAGGTGTCAGCATAACTGTGGGCCAAACTGCCTCACTTCCCCAAAGTTAGGTTAGCTGACTCACTCCTACCCTCTTTTACTTAGCCTCTCCAACACCTGAGCTGCTAATCAGTCAGTGACAGTGCATTTTATGATGCAGATGATGTCAGATGTGAACTTGAGCCATGACTTATGACATGTCCCACACAGAAGCAAGGAATATCACAGAAACTTCGAACTATTGAAGGGTGGATTCTTCACAACCAGTGACTTCTACAGCAGTATTGTTCATTGTACCTACACTCCCTGTTGCTGTGTAGTTGGTGCGTGTCTTCCTGCATGTCACAGAGTACACTTAGCAGCTCCATGATACAGTATACAGCAGCTAGTTGCTTCAGGGTGCTACACATGTACCAGGAACAGTATGGGAGTCATAGCAGTGTTGCACTCCCCTGCATGTTTCACCTAAGATACCTACATCAGAGCCAATCCACATATCAGAAGTCAAAACCAGTGTGGATACATGGATACAGGAGGAGCCCATGAGGGATTCTCAACTACATGTGTTTTGTCAAGCTGAAGTGCGGCCTTGCACTTAACAGTGACTTCCACTAGTGCCTCTATACTCATAGTTGTAGGTGATCACTCCCCCAAGAGAGTCACAAACAGTGCAAATGAGTCATCAGACCACACCACCAGCATGTTGCCATCACCAGCCACAGCAGACCTGCTGACATCAGCCATCTGTTGCCTTACTGTGCTGAACCCACCACCAGTGGATCCTGTGAATACATGAAATGTATGCCAACAGTGTGATCCCACAGTCTTATGGTTGTACGGTGCCCCTGTGCCATGAATAATGGGACACATGTTGAGCATTGTTATACAATACTCTGGAAAATATACATTGCTGGATAGGATTTTCATACGTTCATAGGTTTTTTTACTAAGCTTACAGCCAAAGCAGCCCACTGAGAAGCTCATCCACATCACCCAATACTGGTAAGAGACTTACAATTTGTGTCTTTCGGCTTTTCCCGGTTAGGAGTCGCTACAGCGGAACTCCGGTCCGCTAATGATTGGCAGTAGATTTTTGCATGCCGAGTTGCCGGCCCTGACGCACAACCTTCAATGAAGGTACGCCCATTCATGCATGTCTCCACACAGAAGATACTCTAGCTGAGAATCGAACAGGACAACGTCTTACTGTGAGGCGACAATGCTACCGCAGCACCACCACTGGTAAGAGACTTACAATGTCACCCATTAAGTAGACTGTCGACACATAACCCTGTGGAAAATTTGCTATCACCCATCCAGTCATCTAGACTAATTTTAAAGGTTTCTAAAGAAGTACTCTGCTTGCTAGGTAAGGGACGCTTATTCCAGAAATGGGGGATATATTGGGTTAGATATCTTTTCTTGCCATCCAATTTTGTTCATATGATCATGTATATTTAGGTCTCTAGAATAGGTGTTTGCCTTACCAATTGCTCTGTTCAGGTGAAGGAGTTCAAACAATACTGGGTCAGTCAATGGCATGGACAGCTAAGCAAAGAGCACCTCTCAGGAGCTTTTAAATCTATCAGAGTGGCCAAGGGTACTGAGCCTGAGAATTTTTGGTGAGGAAAAGGTGAGCTAGTATTTACCTATGAATCTAAGAAACTTAAAATATATGATTCATATACAGGTATGAGCCACTGATCCAGCTGTAAAATAATTGAAGTTCTCCCTTTTAAAAGGGGGTAGAGTTGGCATAAAGGTTAAGGTCTTTACCTCACTGACAGTTCAGAGTTCAAATCTGACCTCTTGTAATTAGTTAGCCTTGTAACAATCTGTGGACTGGCAGCCTTGTATTTACCTGTGAACCTATGAAGATCTCTCAAGCTGATTTAGGTGTTTGGTGAGGTGCATGCCAAATAGTGCATTATATTCAATGATGAGTCTAATAAGGAAAGAATAAAGTGAGACTATAACTTCCTTGGACCTAAAGGAGATACAGTAAAGGATAAATTGTGCTATATAGAATGATTTTCTAACCACCAGGGAGAGGGGGGCAAATGAGTGCCTGTTATCAACACACGTATCCAAGCTCCAGACGACTGTATCAATTTTAAGTCTACTGTTATCTGTATGGTAATCAGTAGTAATGCCAGATATACCAAATGAAACTTGGATATATTTCTTGGTGTTAATGGTAAGTCCATGATTAATGCATAAAGCATTTGCCTGGTCTTGTCCTTGTTGGAGAATCTGAGTATTAGAATGGGATTTGATGACTGCCCCGATTTTGCAATCAACAAACTTGACTAGCAATAGTCCCTTGATGTCAGCTTTTATGTCAGGGAAATTCATATACCAAAGAGGAAGTAACCCAAGACAGAGTCTTGTGGGATTCTACTGATGATTTATTCTGTCTAGAGCAAATATTATTGACATTAACGGTATGGGTTCTGCCAGACAGTCAATTACCAATGTTGTGTTTGCAGACCACAGATTCCTGCAGTAGGGAAGTGGAGGTCGCCAATAGTCACATCCATTCTATTGTGTGTGTTTGCATATATATCATACCTATTCTAGGGGCAAGCATTGTCATAATGGTTAAGGTCTTAACCTCACAGATACAAGGTACAGGGTTTGATTCTGACCTCTAGTTAATGACTAGACTTATAGTCTACAGACTGATAGTGTAGTACTTAGCTGTGAATTAAGCAAGTGCATCCTCTATAGATACAAAGATAATAGGTAGTAGGCCTACACCCACATCCAAACCACCTCCTTGTACATGTGGCTGGTCCTCTTGCTCATACTCCATCAGCCACTTCAGTGTTAAGGTCAAAGGTCCAATTGTTCTGTTTAGCATATGAGAGCATATCTGTAATCCTGCTTTATACCTGTTGCAGGGATTTATTATGACCTTCCACAGCATTTGCATCCCAGACTGTGCTCTGTCAGATGTGAGCCCTGACTTACTGGCTAACACCACCTTTACCCAACAGATACATGTTATGCATAAGGAAGGCCTGCAATAGCACATAATTATCCTGGCTTGTGAACTTCTCAAGGCAATGCCTCCCATGGATGAGCATACCCGCATGGACTCCTGCATATAAAACATGTCATTTAGTCGGCATATGGGCTCAGCTACACCACGCATGTGATACTGTTTATAGCTTATTCCTATTGTATCCACCAAGATATCACCTGCAGTTACTAGACCTCGCCCTCTTACATGGTACTACACGCTGCAGATATGTAGGGTTATGTCACTCTTCTGTTGCATATATGCTGTGGTATCCCATGTAATAGCCTATGGACACTGCATCCCACACCCCACAGGCACTCACAACTGTGCTGTGTAGCTGTGCAATTGCCCTGTATGTGACATATGTGGACATCTAAATGCCTCAGCACCTACAAACATTCACAGGACTGTGTGCCTTAATACCATCATTGTGTGTGCCATATCTACAGTGGATGACTCATATGTGGCACACCATAGTATACATGTCAGTTAGACAACCTGCATACTGGCTCTTCTTCCCTCCCCCAAAAGTCAGCACAGGAGTTACAGAAGTACAACAGGTGCCTTATCAGTCCAGGTCTCCTTCTTTCTGTCTGTAATACCCATGTCCACAGCACTTTCACATTTATTCCAGTAAGTTCTGTTCCTATATTTCAGTGCAACATTATGCAAGACAGCAACAGCAATTAAATAGTACTAGTATGAGCCACTTAGCACAACAAAGCCAGATAGTGCCACCATCTATGAAATTCTTAGTCTAATGCCAACTTGAATAGATAGATGAAACAAGGGCCACCTAGCTACTATTTAATTTATTACTTTGCTCTTTACAAATGTGATCAGTTTTATTGGAACAACAATAATACAGCAGTGAAAGCCATGCATGTACTGTCTAGCATAACTCATATGATGTCTTTGCATGTCCACCAGCCCAGTGAGTATGAGTAGTGCCTCCCTTCAGTGCAGCACTGTGCTGCATGGCATGAGATTCAGCAACATGCATCCATGTACATGGATCTTCCACACTGCTCCTTGAGCAGACCTACTAAGTAGTCATGGCTGCTAACTCAAAAGAAGACTACAGCTCCTACATGGTATGCCAAGGAAAGCAGGATTTTCCTTTTCTTCTTGGACAGGAACCACAAGGATTAAATGCATGGGTGATATGATGCTTCCTTTAAAAAATGATGATACAGGTTCAGCCTGGTATGGGTGTTGTCTGATTTGATGGATATCGCCTGCATAGTGGAACAGTGCCAGCACCATTGTGATGATCTAAAGTGATGCCACCCAGACCCACTTCGCCATTAGGAAAGGTCAGGAGATGCAGCCAGAAACATAATGTATGTATTTCGTATGCCAGTTCTATTCCATTGTGCTGTGTGTTACACAATAAATGGCAATACCTTTGTTTTATGGCTCTTTTGGCTATATACTGCTGGCCTTTCCAAATAGCAAAGTGTGTATGTGTTGTAATGCCTTTCTATGTACACATGCAGTGCTGTTCATGTCCCTTGTGTGTCTTATCTTCTTCCATCCGTGTCTGCCAGGGCAGGTTCAGTTGTGACAGACAAGGTGATGTGGCTGCACTCACCTCACTCTCTGGAAATTGCAACAACTACTGCTGGGTCACTGCTTCTTAGGAGGTGGAGAAAGATCTTCTGCTACAGGTGACATGGGGATGCCATCTGCTTCATCCTTTCAGAAAGGAGTGAGACTCCTCTACTGAAGCTAGACAGGGATGTGCTACCTGTGGGGACTCTGAGGAGACTTGTGGCTGCTGTGGTCCATTGGCAGATAAATGTCCATATCAGAAATGTGGAGTGTGTCCTGGAGTAGATTTGAATCAGTCAGTTGGCAGGCTTAAGCCATCAAGTCACCAGAAGAGCAACTGACCCATGACATTGTTCACCCAAGTATGTTATACCACAGGCTGTTCCCCTCAATGCCAGTGTAGCAGCCAGCTATGCCAACAGCCTTTTCTCTCCATCACCAGTAGTCTAACATATATCTGTCTTTCTGTGACCATCCACTGTCCACCCCACCTTTGGATGTTCACCAACCATGTCAGTCTGTGTTTATGCTCTATCCTTCTCTGTCTGCACCTGTTACCTGATCATCTCCTTCTATCCCACCCAAAGGTACCCTTTATTACCTTTCCCCTTCTACACTTCTCTTTTCATTATGAAAAAAGGGCCTATCTGATAAAAAATACCCCTCCTTCCTCTCATCTCTCTTCCTTACTTTTCACCCTTGTGGTTTTTCCTCAGCTTACTGTACTCCCCTTTCATAGGTTCATATACATTTCTATCCATCCCTTTTATATAGTAAACATGTAACACGCTGGGGTGCACCCCAACATTGCTGTACATGTGCAGCACTGTGCTGTGCTATGCTGACCTACACGTGGCTCTGTGTTGTGGTCTAGTGCTGCTGTACTGTACATGTATTATATATATATATATATATATATATATATATATATATATATATATATATATATATACACATGTACGTGTACTGATGTGGTTGCACTGAGACTATTTATGACTTCATGTATGTCGTTCATGCACACTGTGGCAGTGCTGCTAATCCAATGTCCTGCTGTAGTGCTGTGCTACCTGTTAATGGCCTTTGCATGGCCCATTGTGAGTTGCAAGAATCCCATATTAGTGATTTCTACTTAATTTCTCCTTTACTGTGCTGTTGCCCTTTATTTCTTTTTTTACATCTCCTCCCATTTTCAGCTATACAGCCACCTGCCAGCTGTATTATGGAGTGCTTTGCATGGCCCATTGCGAGTTGGAGGAGTCCCATATTAGTGATTTCTACTTCATTTCACCTTTATTGTGCTATTGCCCTTTATTTCTTTTTCTTGGTTACATCTCCCATTTTCAGCTATGCTACCACCTGCCAGCTGCATTATGGAGTGCTTTCAATAGCTCATTGTGAGTTGCAGAATCTCATATTACTGATTTGTACTGCATTTCTCTTGTTCTGCTATTTCCTTTTTTTTTTTCCTATATCCATCCTGTTTAAGTGCCGGGACATGCCGCACAAACCTGTTTAGCTAGTGTAAACAATGCTAAGAAGAAAAGGCCCTCCCCTGGACTTGAACATGCTTACTGTTTCTGTACTTAGCTAAGCACAGTTAAGCTATCTGGGACACACCCCCCCCTCACTTAGCTGTGCTTAGCTAAGCACAAACCTGGGCAACAGAGCTCCAATGTGCTTACAGCAAGCATGACACACCTCATTTTCATGTTAATTGCTCTTCCTGCATACACAATGGTGTTAGACCAACTACACGGTTAGGTGCAGTGTGACACTTAGAAGAATTTTGTGATTCAGTATAAGCCCCCTCATTAACATACCCCACTGCCTTAATCCATAGTTACTGCACTACACAAGAGCCTTCCCCTTAGCAAACACTGTTCCCTGCCATTGTTTTGATTCTGTTTGCATAGAATATAATGGCAAAATGTAGGTTTCCCTTAAAATTGTCCCACAATCTCGTTTGTGCAGCGCTGCCCTATGCTTAAATGGCTGAGATCGGCCAAATAAAAAAACTATTTTTATACAAATTAAACAGTTTCCCATGCCAATGGCCATATATTTGGCCATTGTCTTGCCTACAGATTAGGGTACATGCTTTTATTGGAGCTGTCATGGGTTCGTTTTCATTTTTGCAGAAATGTATTCGACTAGTAGTTGAATACATTTCTGCACCTTACACTGTTCCTGAGCAGTTACCTGCCTGCTTCCTGGATTGCTAATTCACCTGATTTGCATGGTTTTCACCAGCAAATGAGGTAATTAGCATCCTGCATGGCTTTCAGTGCAGGAACAGTGTAGACATACTCGTGCATGTCAAAATGGCACATTTCTGGATCGCTCTGTGGCCATATTTTGTGCAGGAATGGCTACACTGTTCCTGCACAGAAATATTGGCTTTATGAATCCTGGGGATCGTCTGACACAGTGACTAAACTATGGCCAGGTAAGGAGTAGTTTACCAGGACTGAGTACTTTTTAGGCATTCAGGATAGGGCTGGCTGGATAAATAAGGAAAATACTTAATGGGCACTATTTTGCTTGCTGGAAAAAAAAAAAAACAATAACATGTAAATGTAAGAAGATGAGCCATCCTAGAATAGGAAAGTTGAATGAGGTGGTATTCCAGATCTACAACCAGGAACTGCTATTTGATGAAGGAAGGGATAGGAAATATTTGGTGGATAAGTGGGCAAGCTGGCTAGAAGTAACTGAAACTTTGTCTGAGAAAGTAAAGCCTTTGTGTTTTTAATTACTGATTAAAACAGGTTGGAGCTTAATGGGACTGTTACAGGTTTGCAGGAAATGTCATGATCAATTTCTGTTGGTACTAAGGCTGTCATAGTCTTATAAGTCAATATTTGTATGCAAAGTAATATGTAAAGTCCAATTCTTTCTACACTCATAACCCCCTACAAAAATCTTAATACCTTACACTCTTCAAATAAACTACTTGTCTGTATAAGTAAATCCAACAACCTGGCTGGAGACTCTCTGTTCTCTAACACTGTTGGAAAAAACTGGAACCTACTTCCCAGTGAACTTGCATCATTGTCCTCATTATCACCTTTCAAATATAAACTGAAATTATACCTTACAACACACTGGTTATACCCCTGTACTAACCCTGACTAACTTCCCCTCTCTGTTACTAGCTACTGCTTCCCAGTACTTCTCTGTACTGTGTCTAATTTCCTTGTTAACAAAGAGAATTTTATCTTGTAGACAATACCAATGTCTGTAGTGTTATCACTATTATGGTTTGCTAAATGTATGTGTGTTAGTATAGTGATGTACTTGTTGAATGGGTTGTAATCATGTGTTACATTATGTAATGTATCAACATTTTATTAGAATTGTGTTCTTGGAGCTTTTCTCCCCGGACCTCTACTGAAAATGGACATATATCCAGTTAGACTAGCCCGGTCAATAAATGTAAAATAAATAAATAAATAATGCTGCAGATTTACATGACACAGAGCTTTACCCACAGTATCCTGATGCAATGCTTTGCCAATTATATCTATAATTAGCTTTCAGCTACTTCATGCAGTGAGCTCTCCCTCACATTTGCCATTGCTCAAGCATGCAGCACACTTCAAAGAAAGTTTGATCTGAAGAAGTTTTGCTATGTGGACTAAACGAAAAGTGCTTAATAAACACTTGGCTGGACTGTTCTGCTCTTTGGCACCATTTTTTTGTTTTTATACACTTCGAAAAATCCCATTCTAGGTCTTTCATTCGACAGTCTGAATTTACTTACTTTATTTACTATTTGCATTACTGCCACTTTGCTTTATTTTTATTTAATATTCTGTATTTAAAATCTACTTTATTCTTCTTATACAAAGACATTTGTATACTATTGATGGAATCACTGTAATGAAAGAAAATTACAACAGCAATCACTGGGATAATTCATGGAAATTAAGCTAAAGCCCTAGCCCAGTGCTTCCTTGAGTTTATAAACTCAAATGCCCTTGAACAGCTGGTAACCACTCCCACAAGAGGTGACAACATACTGGACCTGGTCATCACCAACATGGGGAACCTATGTTCCACACCTGAGGTAAACTCATCATTGGTAAGATCAGATCACAAACTAATCACACTGGACATCCACATCCCAACCCCCCCCCCCCTCAGTCAAGGAAATCAAGGTAAAAAACTTCTCTAAAGCCAACTTCACACTCCTCAAGACCGAGGTGGGAAGTTTCAAAGCTCCCAATCAAATGGAAAATGATGACCCATCGGCAGAATCCTTTACAAGTGCAGTCTATGAACACCTTCAAGAATGCATGCCAAGTAAAACCAAGACCAACTCCTCAAAAAAGAGGAAGCCAGTCTGGTGGACCCCGGCCATAAATAAACTTTACAACAGAAGGAGGAAACTCCTGCAAGACAGAACAAAATCCCAAAATAAGAAGGCAGCTCTGATTAACATCAGTAAAAAACTGTGCTCCCTCATTAAATCATCCAAGGCCAACTTCAAAAGAAAAATAGCCAGTGACTCTAAGGATAACCACAAGGCCTTCTTTAACTATGTCAAGTGTCTAGGGGCAAACTCTCAGATATGCTCTGAGCTAGTGCATAATGGCCATAAATACACTGAACCAACTGACATTGCCAACACCCTGGCTGACAAGTTCAGTGCAAACTTCACCCCTCCCTCTCCACCAAAGGGGCTAGCACCCATCCCAGAAGAATGTGGCGCTCCAGATATCTTAGACAGACAGGTAAAGACAGCCCTTGCAAAGGCCAAAAACACAGCATCAATGGGACCAGATGCTTTC
The DNA here is from genome assembly GCF_019279795.1 of Protopterus annectens. Classification (NCBI taxonomy): domain Eukaryota; kingdom Metazoa; phylum Chordata; order Ceratodontiformes; family Protopteridae; genus Protopterus; species Protopterus annectens. Next base: position 628,422,073 of record NC_056728.1, on the reverse strand, counting down.
CCAGGTTGTGTCTTACACGAGCTTCAAAATGAACTAACCTCCCATCTCAAATCACTATTTAAACTCAGCCTCTCTACAGGCTATGTACCAAATGAATGGCATACAGCAACAGTCGTACCACTCCACAAAGGTGGTGCCACAACTGACCCTGGGAACTATCGCCCTATAAGCTTGACTAGCTTGGTCTGCAAAGCCATGGAACGCATTATCATGGAGCTCATTAACAGGGACATTGGGAACCTCCAGACACTGGACTCCACCCAGTTCGGCTTTGTTAAAGGCAGATCTTGCCTCCTGAACTTGGTCAACTTCTTCAAAACAGTCACCAAGGCCATAGATGAAGGGAAGGTGGTCCACACAGCATATCTGGACCTCGCTAGGACGTTCGACACCATCCCACACTCAGGAATCATAGACAAACTCACCAGCTTAAATATTAACCCCTATGTCACGAGATGGGTTGCCAATTGGCTCTCAGACAGAACCCACATGGTAAGAGTGGCAGGCGCCATGTCTGACTCTAAACCAGTCACAAGTGGAGTCCCACAGGGCTCAGTCTTGGGACCCCTCCTGTTTGGTATATATTTCTCCGAAGTACAGGCAAAGGCGGAGGGACTGTGGCTAACCAAGTTCGCAGATGACTGTAAATTGGGAGCAATAATTGACTCTCCAGCTGACACAGACATCCTGCAAAAGGGTCTCACAGAGACAAACACCTGGTGTCAAAGTCACAGCCTCAAGCTAAATGCCAAAAAATGCATGGTAATCCCATTTGGGAAAAACAAAGTACCTACAAACTACCACATAGATGGGAATCCACTAAGTACAGAAGAAGTAATTAGGGACCTGGGTACCCAAGTAGATAGCATGCTCTCCTTTGATAACCACATAGCCAAAACGGTCAGGAAATCATTCTATGCGGCACACCTGATCACAAAGGGTTTCTCATCCAGATCCAAGGAGGTGATTGTGCCCCTTTAGTCCTCACTCACTCATTAGGCCCATAATAGAGTACAATGCCCCATTTGGGATGTACCTCACTAGACACCTGCAACAACTAGAAAGACCACAGAAGTACCTCACTAAGAGGATTAAGGGCCTTAAACAATTACCCTATGAAGCACGACGAAAAAAAGCTCCAGGTCTTCTCAGTCGCTTACCGTCTTCTCAGAGGTGACCTATGTCTGACCTATAGGGCCATGTCAAACCCTGAACTAATGGACATGCTTCACCTCAAAAAAACGAGATCCCTCAGAATCACTCGTTCTAGCGACTTGAACCTATGTACAACAATAAACAGGACATGCTGGAGGGATAGATTCCTGTCCCAGCGACTCCCCTCACTCTGGAATAGAATCCCAATCCATATTCGACAGAGCTCCTCTCTGACCCTTTTCAAAAGAAATCTTGATGAGTGGATGGGTAATCGTAAGTTCTACCCTGGGATCACTTCAGGAGCCCTGTTGACAGAGGCCCAGATTACTAATCTAATGGGGAGGCGAAAGCCATCACTCTGTGGCTAGGCTTATAAATGCCCATGGGCAGATAGACTAGTACTTACCTATGAACCTATGAATTTCATGGCATTAGTTACCATAAACCAATGGCCATGAAAAAGACCTGTAAGTGCAATAGACAGATGAGCAATTTAGCAAAGTGAATTCCTTTCAAATATAAAATAGCTGCAGGGCCTTGGGATGAAATGCAAGGTAAGTATTTTGGGAGGGGGATAAAAGGAAACATTTGTTGAGTGAAATAATGATACAAACTGATCAGACTGTGAATTAAAATGTGAATTGGTGAGACAGAAAAATCATTTATTGCACAAGAACAGATAAGAAGATATAGCAAAGGCAGAATAATGTAGTATCATTAGATCCCAGGGCAGCATGATGCCAACTTGAAATAGACAGATGAAGCAGGGACTACCAAGCTACTGTGCAGTCCATTCCCTTCCTCTTTACAAATGTGTTCATCTTTATTGGACCAATAATACTGATTATCTGCATCAGGTACAAGCATTTTTTTACTGAACTCATGTCACTGCCCTGACCTTGCAGGAATTAGAAGATGGTTACAATTAATTTCCTGACACTGTTAAACTGTTCAACACTGTTTAAGATGTTACTTATTCTGTTTAGCTCTTTCCTTAGTTACCCATGTTTTAGTTTTAACCTGTCTTGTTTACATAAATGATTTGGGTCATGTTTACCTGAGGGAGTTTATAGGACCATACTGCCCTCTCTAGGCATAACTGTGCACCTCCATGGGGCTCATCCTAGTGGTTTCACAGTTGCATTTGGAAGCATCTGGTTAATGTTCATTTGCTTATTAAGACCTGCAACAGCAAAGCCTGTTACCATGGTGGCTGCAGGAGTGGCTTGCTTTTGCAAGTCGCTTAAGACACTTTTATTTACATTGGTGTGTGTGTCTTTCGGCTTTTCCCGGTTAGGGGTCGCCACAGCGGAACTCCGGTCCGCTAATGATTGGCAGTAGAGTTTTATGTGCTGGCTTGCTGGGCCTAATGCACAACCTTCAACGAAGGAACGCCCATTCACGCATGTCATCACACAGTAGACGCTCTGACTGAGAATCGAACGGGCAACGTCTAACTGTGAGGCGACAACGCTACCATATTTAGTGATAATATGGTAGACTGTCGTCAGGACTTTTTCTAAAGTCCCTGGCTTCAAATTGTGATTTTTTTTTTCTTTTTTTTGGCCAAAGCACTGTTTTAACCATTCTTAGCTCTGTTCTGTGTTTTACATTTATTGCCATGTATTACATTATTTCTTTCTCTGTTTTATTGCATAATGATGTTCTAGTTTACATTCTGCTTTAACTGTCGGTGTGTATATCACATAATCGAAACTCAACATCGAATGTGCAAATGCGTGAATTTTCACATAATCAAAGTGCCTGGATTTATGTCACACTACAGTGAAGATCAGGAATTTTACTCTTTCCTCACTGTAGTGCTACCTCGGAGTAGGAATATAAATTTATTGTGGTGACAAGATTTAGGTCCCTAGAGCATGTAGCTCAGAGGGATTGGGATTTCTTTATGTGGAGCATGTCCAACAGCTCTAGGTTTGACATAGTTTTGTATGTTAGGCAGAGATCGCCTCTGAGTAGGCGATATGCGACAGAGTAAAGCTGGAGTTTTTTTAGACAGTCTGCTTAAGGCATTAATCCAGCTTTACTTACAAGACATCTACAACAACTGGAAAGGCCGCAAAAATACCTTTGATTTGGTTTGAGGCCAGTAATCCTCTTTGTGAGGTATTTTTGCGGCCTTTCCAGTTGTTGTAGATGTCTTGTGAGGTACATACCAAAATGGGCATTGTACTCTATAATGGGTCTAATGAGTGATGAGTAGAGGGGAACAATGACCTCTTTTTTTCTGGATGAGAAACCTTTTGTGATGAGGTGTGCCACGTTGAAGGATTTCCTGACCACTGTGGTGATGTGATTATCAAAGAAGAGACTACTGTCCACCTGTGTCCCAAGGTCTCTTATCACACTTTTGGTGTTAAGTAGACTACCGCCTGTGTGCTAGTTTATGGGTACAGAGTTTTTACCAAAGGGGATGACAATGCACTTTTTGACATTGAGCTTGAGACCATGTCTTTGACACCAGGCATCTGTCTCAGTGAGGCACTTTTGTAGGATGTCCACATCATTAGGAGTTTTGATTATGGCTCCTAGTTTGCAGTCATCTGCGAATTTAGTTAGCCAAAGACCTTCTGTGTTAGCCTGTACTTCAGAGAAATAGATACCAAACAGGAGAGGACTCAGGACTGAATCCTGTGGTACTCCACTTGTCACTGGTCTGAAGTCTGATTTGGAGTCTGCTACTTTCACAGTGTGGGTTCTGTCAGTAAGCCAGTTGGCAACCCATCTTGTGACATAGGGATTTATACCTAGTTTAGTGAGTTTATCTATAATTCCAGAGTGGGGGATGGTGTCGAATGCCTTGCGAGATCTAGATAGGCTGTGTGAACCACCTTACCCTCATCTAAGGCTTTGGTGACCAATATTACTGAATATCTGACCTTGCCTCCCTTCCAGAACCATGTTAGCACTTGCCCCTGGGTTCAGAGAGGTAAAGTGTTTTGGGGTTTGAGATATCTTTGGGATTGTCATCTTTCGGCATGTCGAGTTTCAGAGGTCAGTTGTAATTATTGTTCCACAAAGTCTCTTGAGCTTTTGACAGTAAACCTACACCCCCCCGCACACACACACACACACACACACACACACACACACACATATATATATATATATATATATATATATATATATATATATATATATAAAACACAACAAGCTTCTGATGCATGTAGGCCTACTGTGTGCTTGGATTGTACCAATGTACAACAAAACAAAACAATAGTCTCGCATAACTATAATATATAAAAAACTCGACCAAATAGCTACTGTAAGGAATTCACAAAGTCGCTGGAAACACTAACTATTCCACTAATTTTATTAAAGAAGGTTTAGCGCTTTCATCTAGGTAAACTAGACTTCATCAGAACATCAAATGAATTAAATAATCCATTTAAATACATGCTAACACCAATAACATTCACATAATTCATCACACCCCTCTTACTAATGTCATCACTTCCTCTTCAAACATGTTTACAAAAAATGCATTAATACCTTAAAAAATGGTAAGCCAACGCTATAATTGGAATGTAAAACAATTGCAAAAATCCCTCCACCACATAAAAACGCATTTCCGCTATATAAATATTATGATAAAAGTAAGCCATATGTTACCCACTAATATTGTAAAACTAAACAATTTACGTAAAAATAATAATCCATTTAAATACATGCTAACACCAATAACATTCACGTAATTCATCACACCCCTCTTACTAATGTCATCACTTGATAACTGTCCAGCATTTTATGTAGGAAAAACTGGTCGACATCTGAGGAATAGGATATACGACCATTTGTATGCAATCAGAAAGGGTGATGTCAACAATGCCCTATATAGACATGTTAGGGACAGTCCAGGATGCCAAACCTTCAGATTTGCTTTATTAGATGTATTACATCCCAATCCTAGGGGTGGAAATCTGAAGGTTTTGTTAAGTGAGAGAGAGGTGAAATGGCAAATCACTCTAAATGCCACAACAAAACCTGGAATTAATGATAATATATCTATTAAGCCTGTCCTAGAAGCAAGGATATGTGTTTGAATAGGGTGGGTGTTGTTTTAAATTAACATATTCTTACATGAAAGTATATATATTTTTTTACGTAAATTGTTTAGTTTTACAATATTAGTGGGTAACATATGGCTTACTTTTATCATAATATTTATATAGCGGAAACGCGTTTTTATGTGGTGGAGGGATTTTTTCAATTGTTTTACATTCCAATTATAGCGTTGGCGTACCATTTTTTAAGGTATTAATGCATTTTTAGTAAACATTATGTTTGAAGAGGAAGTGATGACATTAGTAAGAGGGGTGTGATGAATTACGTGAATGTTATTGGTGTTAGCATGTATTTAAATGGATTATTTAATTCATTTGATGTTCTGATGAAGTCTAGTTTACCTAGATGAAAGCGCTATACCTTCTTTAATAAAATTAGTGGAATAGGTAGTGTTTCCAGCGACTTTGTGAATTCCTTACAGTAGCTATTTGGTCGGGTTTTTTATGATTGTTGTTGCTACTTGGACATTTGTTTAGTAGTTGCCTATCATGAATTCGCTGGATGAATTACCCTCCATTTTTTCACCTATTCGAAGGGACGAGATTCATAAGCTTCAGTCTGAAACGACTATTTTAAAAGGGGAAGTCACCAGACTGATTGAATTGTTCAATCAACCTAACTCGCTTCAGCATGGAGACCGAGTGGGTCCCGCCCACTCACATAATCTCTCGGGTAATGAAGTACTGGCTGGAGTTAGGCGTGAGCAAGGAGATTTTGGCGGTGCCTCGAGTAACCATCTAGATACCTCTCATTGTATTGTTGCCGGTCAGCAGGAACAGGACAGCATTATAACACTGGATGACTTTAACCATACGGAGGACAGGAGAAGTAGTTTGGGGGCGATACCAAAGATGACGGCACCCAAGCGGACATATTCTGTGGCCGTTCATAATGGCATTAAAGGTACTGTTTCTAAATCTGTTTGCATTTCTACATCTAGCAAACCCCGAGTGGGTAAGACTGAGTCTAAACGCTGTGGTCTTGAGACATTCCTCACTAATGTTCAGGATTTTGATTTTCGCGATAATAAAATACAAAGTAATGCGAATAATAGTGGACTCAATGATGGAATGCTTAAAGACTTGATTAATCTTTTTGGCAAAAAATTAAATGCCATTAAAAGTATACAGCTAGATAATGCTTATTTTAAATCAGTGCATTACTTTACGCATCGTACCCATGGGGCTCAGGTTTTTTTAAAAAACTATGGGGATTGACATGTCTAGTGATGTATTACAGGAATGTAATGAAATATTTGACAACTTTGGGATTACATTTATGAAATTTATTCTTAAATGTAATGATGGTAAAGTGTGTAAACTTATGAAAGAGGTCGATGACCTGAATGTTTGTATAACACAGGATTTGTTGTTTGAAGAGTGGCAAGATTTGTATGACAAACAATATCAGTAAGCAAAAAATAACAACAATAGGATTTTTAATAGGAAATGTGCAAAGTTACGCAGGGATATGCAGCAATATAAAGAAGGGAAAGTGTATCATTGGGAAAAGACATATGAATCAAAGCAAGCTCCTGTTGGGAAACGCAAGTATTCTGAAAGGGATGGGTGGGATTCACATGGTGAATTACAGACTTTTGTAGGGGAAGAAACAGAATGGGAACATGTAGGGAAGAGAAAAGGAGACTGTTGGATACCTCATCACATGCAACACAGGCCCAACAAGGGCCAAAGGTAATTGTTTCAGATAATTTCAATATAGTTAGGTACAATGCGGTACAATATGGAAGGGTGATTTTTATATTTATAATTATACACCCTTGGACATACAAGATGTTCATTTTGATTTGTTTGGAAAAGGAATTAAATTAGTTCCAAACCAGAAATTCAATGTAGTACATTGCATTGTAGAATTTAAGTTATTTGTTTGGAAATTAAATCTTGATATTTATTTTAAAGATACATATATTAAGAGACCGGAGGGGCAGTTGAGGAAAAACAGTACTTTTAACCCTCCATTACACCCCTTATTGGCTAGTTTTGAAAAAGTTGTCATTGATGAATTGTATGAATTTTACAGAACCCAACAGTCTGTGGCTAAATTCAATGTTATAAAAATGAACAAGATTTGCTACGTAGTTTAAGTTCTAATAGAGATGTTAAAATCTTACAACCTGATAAGGGAGGAGGTGTGGTTTTGGTAGAAACAATTGATTATTTAAATGTTATTCATAATATTCTACAGGATACAGCTACCTATAAGGTTTCCTCCATTAATGAGGTTAATATAGCTTATCAGCGTATTAATGCCTTATTGGAGGAACTTTTAATAGAAGATAGAATTGATGACAACTTATATAGGTTTTTGAAAGTAGAACATCCTTTATTGGCCACTATTATGGGTATCCCCAAAATACATAAAGACATAATGAATCCTCCTTATAGACCCATTATATCAGGTAACAAATCAAAAACCTTCCCTTTTGGAAAGGTCATGGATAGTTGGTTAAAACCAATTTATCAGAATGTTGGACATATTATAAAAGATTCTTGGGATTTCCTTAGTCGTTTAATAACATCCTTGTGGAAGAATCAGCAGGTTTTGGTTACTATAGATGTGGTTAATTTATTTTCCTGCATCCCCAGGGAGGAAGGTATGGACAGATTTGTGAATTGTATAAGGAAATACACACAGTTAGATTGGAAAAAGATCAAACTCATCAGTGAGTTTATGAGTATTGTACTTGATTATAACTTTATATTCTTTGAAGGAGAGTATTATAAACAGAATAAAGCAGTCGCGATGGGTGCAGCTAGTGCTCCAATATATGCCAATCTAGTTTTATTAGATTGGGAGAATGAGTTTGTATTCAATAGTGTATGGATGCAACATATCCGGTGTTATTTTCAATTTTTGGATGATGTCTTTATCATTTGGGATGGCAATGTTGAAAGTGTGCAGAGTTTTGTTGATTATTTGCACACTACTAGTACTTTTCTTCATTTTATGTACAATACTCGTGTAAAAGAGCTTTCTTATTCAGATACTCTTATTACACACACTTCCCATGGATTTAAATCACAGATTTTTAGGAAGGAGACATTTAGTAATTCATATTTGCAGTACAACAGCTGTCATCCATATTATTTGAAGAAAAATATAGTCAAAGAACAGTGCATTAGGGCGGCTCGAATGACTTCAGATTACTCTGACATGGTACGGCAGTTGAGATATATAGGTACCATGTTTATATACAGAGGATATCCCAGCAAGATAGTGGATGACGTGGTGACATATGTCATGAATGAATGCGGCAAGAAATATAAACCCTTATTAGGTCAGGGGACACAGAATGATACACCTATGGATCAAGTTAATACGATTGAAGAATTTAATAGGGCTTGCGTTTTACCTTATAACAGTGATATTTCTGAAGTTAAAAATATCATCTTGCAGAATTGGAGCATCTTAAAAAGTGATTCTATGATATATGAGCAAGTAGGGAAACAACCCAAATTTGTTAAGACAGGACAGAATTTGAAAAATAAATTATATATAGGAAATGCATATAATCAGCATAATAGGACAGGAACTGTTAAATGTGGGAGATACCATTATTGTTTTGCTATCTTGGAAGAACCTACTATACAAGTGAAAAATCAGAATAAGAACAGGATATATTACATGAAAGGAAATTGTCAAACTAAGAATGTCATTTATTTTGCCTTATGTGATAACTGGCCAGCATTTTATGTAGGAAAAACTGGTCGACATCTGAGGAATAGGATATACGACCATTTGTATGCAATCAGAAAGGGTGATGTCAACAATGCCCTATATAGACATGTTAGGGACAGTCCAGGATGCCAAACCTTCAGATTTGCTTTATTAGATGTATTACATCCCAATCCTAGGGGTGGAAATCTGAAGGTTTTGTTAAGTGAGAGAGAGGTGAAATGGCAAATCACTCTAAATGCCACAGCAAAACCTGGAATTAATGATAATATATCTATTAAGCCTGTCCAAGAAGCAAGGATATGCGTTTGAATAGGGTGGGAGTTGTTTTAAATTAACATATTCTTACATGAAAGTATATATATATTTTTTTACGTAAATTGTTTAGTTTTACAATATTAGTGGGTAACATATGGCTTACTTTTATCATAATATTTATATAGTGGAAACGCGTTTTTATGTGGTGGAGGGATTTTTTCAATTGTTTTACATTCCAATTATAGCACTGGCTTACCATTTTTTAAGGTATTAATGCATTTTTAGTAAACATTATGTTTGAAGAGGAAGTAATGACATTAGTAAGAGGGGTGTGATGAATTATGTGAATGTTATTGGTGTTAGCATGTATTTAAATGGATTATTTAATTCATTTGATGTTCTGATGAAGTCTAGTTTACCTAGATGAAAGCGTTAAACCTTCTTTAATAAAATTAGTGGAATAGTTAGTGTTTCCAGCTACTTTGTGAATTCCTTACAGTAGCTATTTGGTCGAGTTTTTTATGATTGTTGTTGCTACTTGGACATTTGTTTAGTAGTTAACTATAATATATACTTTGATTATAAAGCAAAAACAGAACAGAGGTAAGGCTCCAGGCTTCTTCAAAATGATTTGAAGAAGCCTGGAGCATTACCTCTGTTCTGTTTTTGCTTTACAATCAAGGATATATTTTTTATTGAGGTACCTGGTAGCTATTGGGACTGTTTTGTGGTTTATAATATATACTTTATTTTGTCTTTACTATAATTTAAAGTAAAGTCCAGGTAATACTTTCAGCATCATCATCCTTTATTCAGGAAAATGCCAATTCTGACAAAAGCCCATGGCCGACAAACAGTCACAGCAACAAGAAACTCCAAACCAGTTTTCCCTCTGGTGTCCTCAGTGGAATGATACAGTCCCTTGCAATACATACATTTATATACCCAATTCTTAAAGACACATGTGAAAACCGCCCCCTTTTCTTATAATTTACATTAAACAATGTATATTAAACAATATGTGTTAACAACATACATTACATAGTATATATTAAATAATATACATTGAATACTTCCCCCTTCAGTCTTTGATGTCTCCCTTGTGAGTGGAACCATCCACTGTTAAACTTGTATAAGTCTCATCAAAGACATGAAGAGTCACAATTCACAAGCACTTAACATATACATTCTTATAAATGTTCATTCAACCCAGGTTTATACAATGCCCCAAGATTTATAATCCAAAGCCTTTCTTTCTTGTCTAAAAAAATGTGTTTTTGAACTTCATATAAATTTGTGCTCCATATAGAATCAACTGAAATTCTAAATACATAGAAATAGGTTCTGTTAAAGACCCAGTTCCTGACACTATTGGTCGTCTGGGGGGGGGGGGGCATTTTTATGTATCTTTGGTAATATATAGATTGTTTGTGGTCTAGGATTTTCCACCATTTATTCCTTTACTAACGCATCTGTAATACAACCTATTTTGGTGTATTATATCAACATTTCATCTATTTTACATTCAAAGTCAGCTGTAGGATCCAGCAGAAATCTATAATAGAACCTGCCATCATTAAGCTGCTTATTCACTTAACTGATATATTCAGATTTCTTCCAAAGCACAACCTCTCCACCCTTATCTGCTTTAAGTATCACTATATCTTTGTTTTATATTAAATGTTTTAAAGCCAACCTTTTGTAAATGTTAAATTGTCATCATGATGTTTGAAAATCTCATTCTAGTTAATATGCAGTTCACATAGCACACTATCTTCAAAAAATTTAACTCTAGGGTGATATGGTGGTACAAAAGAACTTTTCTTAACCTTAAAGTAAGGTACAACATTAGATACTTCACCTCTGTTATGAAAAAAATATTTCAAATTTACTATTAAATGTCCAAAGTGCCTGTGCTCGACCAGCATGTGGTCGAAAGGCACTTTTCTAATGGCCAGAATGCCGAACCAAAATACATAGACTACACAACAGAGAATGGGTAGAGTACTTCAAGTATCTGAGTTTGGCATTGTGCATGGAGATCACAGTTCAGTAATGAACAGGGATTAGCCCATTTCATCACTGTAGTGCGATCTTGGAATGGGTATATTTAATTTGCAGTGGGTGTGGGGGGTACAGCCCCCCACATGGGGGGTGCAGGGGGACATAGTGCCCATGCAAAATAGTACAGTTAACGTACCATTGACTGTAGAGTGTAATGGTATGTTAAGGTGCATACCATGGGTGAATGACGTCACCTACTGCTATGTCAATTACATTGAAATATGGATATTGATGTATTCATTTTCGCCATGACTGCTGTTTCGAAGTTCTGAATTCAGCATTTTGGGTCAACCATTGTGACTGGTCGATGAATGTAGTTTCAGAATTTCAGTAGAAAACCTATATATATATATATATATATATATATATATATATATATATATATATATATGTATAAGGATCTACTTCTAAACCTCAAAATCCCATATAATGAAAACTCATTTTCACGAGATGAAAATTGCAAAACCTTAAATACCCAAACCCAAACAGCAAATTTTTTCAGGGTAAGTAAACACTTACCCTAACGTAAACAAAACACACATCATAGTAAATAAAACCCACCTAGGTAGGCGGCAATGCCAACACACCCCCCCCCCAGCTATATATACCAACTCCTGGATTGCACTACAGTGGAGAAAGGGCCATGTTGGACAAGTGTTTACTTTCCCTGGGAAAAATTCACCATTCAGGTATTCAAGGTTTCGGATTTTGAGCTTCAGAAGGGGATCCATATATGTATATATATATATATATATATATATATATATATATATATATATATATGACAGATATATTTAAATATGTGTCTATATATTCGTATATACATTTATATAATAAAATAAGTGTTCCTTGCATTCTCATTTGTTTGCATAGCAAGAATAAGACACTTCAGGCTGTGCTGTGCCACAAGATGTCAGCAACTTTCTGGTAGGCAATACACTGCACCTTAGATGTGCTGACATCCATTGAAAAATGTCACCTTTTTCACACCTTACTTAATTATGAAATAGGAATTGAATTGTTTCATTTTGAACATTGTACTTACCGATGGTATGAGAGAGTAATGCAAGAAGAGATCCATGTCAATGGGGCTTTTACAGGTTTCATTGTTTCCTGAAACCCTGAAATAAAAACAAGCAGAAAATGTCACTTTGGTCTTTATAATCAGAATGTTTCATCTATGAACATGTAAACTTCAATGCTTACCTTACAACCTCATCAAGAAAATGTTCTGCTCTATCCTTATCATCATATGTCTGAAGCATGCTCACTACCTACTCCTGATATTTATAGCCATAATTTTAAATTCACATCACATCACATCACACATAGCTAACATAGTGAGACTTTTCAATTTGTGCTGAGATGTTAGTCAACACTTGGTGTTAGAAGTTCGGTCTTTTGTGGACTTTCATAGTTCATAGGAGGTTACTAGGCTATCAGCCCTAGGGCCTTTATAAGTCTAGCCATGTTATACCCTTGTTCCCTTATTGACCAAGTTGTATGGTCTATATTTGCAGTGCTAAGTCTATGATCAGTCACATATGTGTTTGCTGATAAGGTCCATGATGATTCTCTCCATGGCCTTGCAGATAAGGCTGGTTAGTCTTATGGGTCTATAGTTCTTAGGGTCAGTTGATGGAACCCCTTTGTGCAAGGGAATTACTGTTGCTGTTTTCCACTCTGCTGGGACAAAGCCAGTACTTAGACTATGGTTGAAGAGTGTCCCAAGTGCCTGCACATACTGTTGCTTGAGCGCACTTGTAGACTAATTATACTCTCCACTGAGGTCCCCATAGGTCCCAATAATGTGTTTAAGTAAGAATTTGTTGTAGATTTGTTGAAGAGCTGTTACCAACTGCACAGCAATGCCAACAAAACATAAATGGGGATTTTTACTCTCAGTATTATTTGCTCCACTCCACAGCACCTAGTTCATTGCTGCACTTCCATTTTCCACAGCCCTTTAACATATCTTAGAGGACTGTTTGCTGAAGATCTCTCCATTCTTTAGAACTTTAAGTATAAAGTTTCTGTATTTTATCATTTTTGTTTTCCCCAAACATATATATATATATATATATATATATATATAGTAGTATTACATTACTCATATGTCTGTCTCTGTTCAGGTACTTAAATAACTTTTGCACCTTCATCTCAGCATTCTCCATAATCCTGGGTCTGGATTTGATGCCTTTTATACAGGTGTGCATCATTCAGGTACTTTAATATTAACCAAACCCTTAAAGGGATCCGTGTCCATTTCTGAAACATTCCATTAGTACATTGCTTTACACTTAGTGTTCTTGCTGTTTGATATTCTTTCTTATGTAATTTGCTGGGCCAGATTATCTTAGTATTAACATTCCATTACCAGCAAACTAAACAGTTTTATTTCAACATTTCAGGCAAACATAATGTTCTGCATTCTGATACATAAAAATGCAGCTGTGTACATTTCACCACTGTGATAACCAGTCACAGAGATGGAGTTTGAATTCCACCAGTGCCAATGAAATATGCAATGAGCAGTGGCACACATTGCCAGCAAATATGAAGAAAAGATCCTAACTGGCATCGGACAAATGGTCTCTTGAGTCACACCATTGGTACTCTGCAGGTTACAATAAAAGAAAGAAAGTGCACGTAAGTTTAATTCAGTAATCAATTCACGAAATGTAACCTGCCCCTGAATACATAAAGGGTTTATAAACTGCAGTCCTGGGTATAAGCCTTCAGCACATACTCCCCATACTAGACTGTACACAGACCACATTCAGAGTTGAGTTTTTGACCTAGTTACCCCAGGCACCTTCCTGTTCATGGTCTCTGTGACCCACAGTGTCTTTCAGGGCCCTTCTCCCTCGGTAACTGTCTTTCTCATAAGTTATTGTTTTCACATACACATAAATCCCAGGGAATGCTGTCAGAATTCTCCAATTTTCCACAGCATTCCTCCTGGCATGGTAATACCACCACCACTATCATTGGCCAGAACTCCCCAGTAACCTGCTGCTCTTGGTTAAGCCATATATGACATCATACACCTTAAATTTTTACTAATACTAGATCCAGATTATTTAGCAATTGGTGGCAGGAGCCACAGCTTGTTACTCTACAATGGTAAACTATATCACTCTTCAAAGTTATCAAATAGCAGTGATACATATATACATTATACAACATCCACAAGAGCTTAAAAGTGAATAGATGAACTTTACTTAAACAATAAGGTAAACAGTGCAGTTACATGTTAAATATGCAGTGGAATGAGAATGTGCACACAAAATATTAAAATATTGGTTAGTTAAGCATGCAGGAATATTTAATAAAAACCCATATCTAAGTTGGATAAATACATCTAACTACCGCTAGCTTATATTGAACTGTTACTATTATACTTTCCTAGAAGATAACAATCAGAAATTGCAGATAGAAAACTTATAGAGAACTGATCACCTCAATATCTTTTTTATTTATTTATTTTATTTATTTTATTTTACATTTGTTGACCGGGCTAGTCTAACTGGATACATGTCCATTTTCAGTAGAGGCCCGGGGAGAAAAGCTCCACTACAGCATTATTATAAAATTGTAACAAAAAAAATAGTACGTAAGAATACATATTTTAAAAAAAGAATTTGATACAGAGACCAAAAAAGTGAAATATTCATTACATAAGAGAATATAAAACTACATGTTTATAACAGGATTAACATGTGAAAAGGCAATATTAGAGAGTAAAATACAACTTAATGTAAAAAAGAAAAGACAAAAGAAAGTTCTACAGTTTATTTCCCCACAAATCAATTCCTTTTGCAAAAAAACATTACCTCAGCTTATTCTAGCTATTATCTTTTCCACAGCAAGAAGTAACTAACCCAGTTCTTCTACTTGTAAAGGACAAGGGCTTAATTACATCAACCAGGAATAACAGCCTACCAATTAAAAGGATTTCACTATACGTCTCTTAACTATTGTCATGCTAATGTCTACTTTCTTTTTACAGTTCTAGTCAGCTACTTCTCTGAAATGCACCATGATTACAATTTATGACCTGCTAGCACAGGAAATTAAGGCATTATATTTTACATTTGATCCAAATTATTCATGCCTTTTCCTTCCTTTCATCTCCTTTTACATTTACAGAAAAAGGCCACAAGGTTACATACATAAAAGTGTTAATGGCAGGAAATAAGTTAGAGAAAGAGAAAATATATACATTTTTAACTCAGTTTTCATTAACCTGCCATCAGCATTGGCACCACAACCGCAGTAACATGAACTTCTAATGATTCAGGTCAGATGCCTTTAGTTGGTGGCAGTGGTGGTGTTTGTCAGAGTAATCATTCTCCCTTTGAATGGGCAGACTATGTGTGACTTATCACATTGTAACTGGAAAATGATCAGCCTATATCAAGCAGTGCTATTTCTACAAGTGTCCAAGATCATATTCTTTGAGTGAATGTTGCCCGAAGTACAAGAAGCCAAGGAGCCATTGCTGACAGCTGTTGTCCATAGGAAATCACTGCTGGTGCAATACCTAAGTGTGTGCTACAGTGATTCCATTCTTTTAGAAGATTCTTCCCTTTTTGAGTTTGACTGTGGAATTGGTATATATATATATATATATATATATATATATATATATATATGTGTGTGTGTGTGTGTGTGTGTGTGTGTGTGCGTGCGTGTGTGTATACATATATATATATATATATATATATATATATATATATATATATATATATATATATATATATATATATATATATATATATATATATATATATATATATATATGTGTGTGTGTGTGTGTGTATATATATATATATATATGTATATATATGTGTATATATATATATATATATATATATATATATATATATATATATATATATGTGTGTGTTGAGGTGTGTGTATATATATATATATATATATATATATATATATATATATATAAATATATACTTATATATATATTTATATATATGTTTATATATATATAAATATATATGTGTGTGGGTATATATATATATATATATATATATATATATATATATATATATATATATATATATATATATATATATATATATATATATATATATATATGTGTGTGTTGGGAGGGTGGCCTAATTGTTAATGTGTTTGCCTTACAAACACAAGGTGCAGGGATGGAACAACTAGTCACCATCCCCACAAGAGGAGAAAACGTACTTGATCTCATCATCACGAACATGGGAGCACAATGTTCAACACCGGAAGTATACCCCTCACTGGTGAGATCAGATCACAAACTAATCTCACTGGAGGTCCTCATCCCGCCCCCACCTGAAATAAAAAAGACCACAGTAAAGAATTTCTCGAAAGCCGACTTCACACTTCTAAAGACTAGTGTGGTCTCCTTTAAGGCCCCCGAGCCGGCGGAAAACATTACTCAAGCCGCTGAATCACTTACAAATACCTTCTACCAGCACCTGCAGGACTGCATGGATTAGGCAATCCCAAGCAAAACAAAGACTCTTTGTACCAAAGGCAAGCGTCCAGTCTGGTGGACCCCAGCCATAAACAAACCCTACAACAAAAGGAGGAAGCTACTACAAGATAGAGCAAAATCCTTAAAAGGTAAGACACCTTTGATCACTATAAGTAAAAAGCTAAGAGCTCTCATAAAATCATCCAAAGCAAATTTTGAGAGAAAAATAGCTAAGGACTCAAAAGACAATCATAAGGCCTTCTTTAGCTATGTTAGAAACCTGGGAGGAAACTCCCAGATATGCTCAGAATTAGTTCAAAATGATGTGAAGATTACTGATCCTACAGACATTGCCAACATACTGGCTGACAGGTTCAGTGCAAACTTCTCCCACCCCCCAAAAGGAGAGATATCTATACCAAACGATTGTAGCCCCCCAAACATCTCTAACGCCCAGGTGAGAACTGCTCTCTCCAAGGCAAAGAACACAGCATCCATGGGACCTGATGGTGTCCCCGGCTGTGTGCTCCACGAACTCAACGAGGAATTAAACCCGCAGTTAGGACAACTATTTAATCTTAGTCTTACCTCTGGATCACTGCCAGGAGTGGCGCACAGCGACTGTGGTCCCACTTCACAAAGGCGGTACCTCCACCGACCCTGGAAATTGCCGTCTCATTAGCTTGACAAGCCTTATCTGCAAAGCCATGGAGAGGATCATAATGGATCTCATAAATAAAGACATAGGGAATTTGCAGACTTTGGATCCAACCCAGTTTGGCTTTGTCAAAGGCAGATCATCCCTTTTAAACTTGGTTGACTTTTTCGAAACAGTCACCAAGGCCATTGATGAGGGAAAGGCAGTCCATACAGCCTACCTCGACCTGGCAAAGGCCTTCGATACAATACCCCACTCGGGTATCATTGAAAAACTCATCAGCTTAAATGTAAACCCATACATCACAAGATGGGTTGCAAACTGGCTGAGTGACAGAACCCACAGGGTCAGAGTTGCTGGCGCCATGTCAGACTCAAAGCCTGTCACAAGTGGTGTCCCACAGGGCTCAGTCCTGGGCCCACTCTTGTTTGGCATCTACTTTTCCGAAGTACAAGCAAACACAGGAGGGTTATGGCTGATAAAGTTTGCAGATGACTGCAAACTGGGCGCCGTAGTCGAAAACACATCTGACACAGATATCCTTCAGAAGGGTCTCACAGAAATGGATAACTGGTGCCAGAGCCATGGCCTAAAGTTAAATGCCAAGAAATGCATAGTCATACCCTTCGGGAAAAACAAGGTTACCCCTAGCTACCATATAGGTGGCAATCCACTGATCACAGAAGAAGTTATCAGGGACCTGGGGACCCAGGTTGACACTAGCCTTTCATTCGACACTCATATTGCTAAAGTAGTTAGGAAGACCTTCTACATTGCCCACCTGATCATGAAGGGATTCACATCTAGATCAAGGGAGGTCATAGTCTCCCTATACTCATCACTCATCAGACCAATGATTGAGTACAATGCCCCATTCGGAATGTATCTGACCCGACACTTGCAGCAGCTGGAGAAGCCACAAAAGTTCCTCACCAAAAGGATAAAGGGTCTCAAAAATCTGTCTTATGCTGCCCGACTGAAAGAACTCCAGCTCTATTCAGTCGCTTACCGCTTGCTCAGAGGTGACCTGTGCCTGACATAGAAGGCCATGTCAAACCCAGATTTGATGAACATGCTTCACCTCAAAAAATCTAGATCCCTCAGAGCCACAAGGGCGGGAGACTTAAACCTCAACACGGTTATTAACAGGACGTGCTGGAGGGATAGATTCATCACCCAAAGACTCCCTATGCTGTGGAACAAAATCCCGGTATATGTGAGGCAGAGCACCTCACTGGCCTTGTTCAAGAGGAATCTTGACCAATGGATGGGAGATCGCAGATTTACCCCAGGGATTACCTCAGTGTCACTGCTCGACAGAGGCACAGCAAAATAATGGGCATAGTTTCTCCAAACTAAAGGGGTGGTGTAAGCCACAAAACTATGGGCTAGGCTTGTAAATGCCCTCGGGCAGATAGCCTAGTATGAACCTATGAACCTATGAACAAGGGATAATTGGCTAAGCTTAAAATGGCTCGCAAGGGCAGTTAGCTTAGTACTAATCTATGAATACACAGGACTTCTATGAATATACACACACACATACATACACAAATACCTTTCTGGAAACAATAATATTAGGTGATGTCAACACTGACTGGCAGAAACTTAACTTACAATTTCTCACAGATAGCATAAACCTATCTGGATTTTCTCAGCTAATTACTCACCCAACTTTTACCAGTTCCACAAACCAAAATAGCTCAATTATTGATCGGATTGTGGTCTCACATCTTACCAATTTTTCTATATCCAAAACACTTCCAGCCTCTATCAGTGATTACAACCCCATCTGCACAACTAGACTTATCTCTCATTCATGCAGACAACATATCTACAAGACAATACAAAACCTATCCAACTTTGACCAGCAGACCTTTACAAATATATTAAATTCTATTAATTGGTCCTTCCTTAAATACTTTAATTCTACATTCCTAAACACCTAAGACAGTTTAGCTCCCACCAGAAGGAAAAGAGTCAGAACCAACTATATTCATTGGCTTTCTGTGTATACCAGATCACTCAGGCAAAAAAGTAACAAGGCTTGGACAATTTACCTAAAACATAAGGCACATAATACGGTACAGCATTTCAAAGCACTATGTAACCTTGTAAAGAGACAGGTTCATTTAGATAAAAAATAATTCGATGCAAAGCCACACGATCAGCACAAATCCAGTCCAAAAACCTTCTGGCACACTATCAAAAAAATCCAACACCTAGGAAGTCAGTCCTCCTCCCAACCCTCCTGTGATAGTACCTCACCTGTCATAACATCTCATTTTAACTCTTACTTCATTGATAGCATGACTTCCATCACTAACAAATTTCCTGCATCACCTCCTACTTTTTCTCAGCCTCCTATTACCTTTCACTCCACATTTTTCTTCCACCAGTTCCCACTTATTTCATCAAATTCCTCTTGTGCAAGCTCAAGCCATGTTTCCACCTCTGCAGACAATCTTCTAATGAATTCCTAAAAATGGCTGCTGACTCAGTTGCCTACCCAGTCTCCATAATCATTAATAGATCTATCAGGAAGCTTATGTCCCCTGCCTGTGGAAAAAAAATCCTTCATTCTTCCCCTCCACAAAGGTGGCACCTCCACAGAAATTTCTAACTTTAGGCCAGTTGCTATTCTTTCACAACTATCAAAACTTATAGAGAAATATATCCATAAACAACTTCTTCAATACTTACTTGACAATAATCTCTCTCCCACCTAACATGGATTCAGACCAGCACACAGCACTAACACTGCTCTACTATCTTTACTGACACTGTCAACAAAGCTCATGACTTAGGAAACTTTATCTCTTCTCTGATCGTAGATCTATCCAAAGCATTTGATACTGCCTCCCACCCCAAACTCTTATCCCAACTATCTCTTCTGGGCTTAACTGAACCATCCTTACAATGGATCACTACCTATCTCTCTAACAGATTTCAGTCCATCAAATGGAAGTCTAACTTCTCTCCTCACTTAGCAGTCAGCACTGGGGTACCCCAAGGCTCAATACTAGGTCCACTCCTCATCAACATTTTTATTAACCATCTTAATACTGCCATCAAACAAGTCATCCTAATTCAATTTGCTGACAACTCTACATTAATCTCCTAAAAAAAACTCAATTTGTATTATTTTTACCAAAACAATTTTCTCCAAATACTTTGCTATTACTTCTCTGAACAATACTTCAACTGATGTGGTTTCACACACAAAACTGTTAGGTGTAACTATCAACAACAATCTTAAATTTGACCTGCATATCAGCAACAACATAAAAAAAAAACTAATCAAAAATTGGGCATGATGCATAGGACTAAGAAATTCATCTCCAACTCCACAACAAACCTTGCCACCACCTATCATTAACCCTCTCTTCTATACGCTTCACCTATTATAACCAATTTTCCCTCTTCCCTCAAAGCAAAACTTAGACAATGTTATAATAAAACAGCTAAATTTGCCACAGGCCAGGCTCACTACTCTCACCATTGCTCTGCTCTCAAGTCCCTAATTTGGCTCGAACTACCCCACCTTCTAACCTTTAATAAGCTACCACTAACACACAAAATACTGTATAACTACTCATTTTCACAAACTACATCATTACTTTAACACTATATTCCATCTCGTGACCTATGCTCTTCTCACAAGTAACTATTTACAAACCTCAAAGACCTAATGGTGTTAGTCTGTATTCTATCTGTGTTGCCAAATCATGGAATAGCATTCCAGAATCAATCATACTTATACGGCCACTACTATTCCTTCAAGTATAGGCTGAAAGAACATCTAACCAATAATTGGATCTGCCCATGTTCCAGACCATCTCAGTACTATTTTCCATTCCCTTCTCCCCAGGTCAACCAGTCGCAAAAGAAAAAGGGATGGAAGAGGAGGTCAAAACAGAGGTCCAGTAACCCGCAGCAAGAGGAACAGTCAGAACAGTTAACTATGTTGTTAGTTGTGAATTTGTCAAAGTTTAAATTATCTGAGGATGATGTTAGTCTGTTAAATGAAGGCTTACAATTTGTGCCGAGCAACAGTGACACTATGGTGGATGCTATTACAGATTTGAAGTTGTTTGTAAGCCTATGTCTAGCTATTTACAGTCTGTGTTTAGCAAATATTTATATAAAGTGAAAAGCTATATACAGGACATGAGGGACTTTTTATGTCAATTATCTGCTTGCCATTAATCATATAAGGACTTAGATTATAAATCCCTCTTTACAGTCATTCCCATAGAATTCGGTATTGAGGCAATACATGAATTCTTATTCCAACATACGGATATGCATGGTAGAGATATTGAAATGCATTGTACTTAGCTTGAAAATGTGTTAATTAATAATGTATTTATGTTCTAGGAGGCTGTTTATCACCAAATAAATGGTGTCGCTATGGGGACGCCTATAGCGAATGCATATGCTAATATTGTAATAGCAAAATGGGAAGAAAAATGTATATATAATGCACCTTTAGAGTATAGTAACAAAGTATTGTTTACAAACAATTTGTGGATGACTTTTCTTACTGTGGGATGGTGAAAGCTCACAGTTAGAACAATTTATTGAATACTTAAATTGCACAACAGATTTATTTGAAGTTTTCAGGGACATTCTCTACTAATAAGATCAACTATCTGGATGTTAGTTTGGTCAAAAATTAGTATAATCAGATCAGTGCACATACGTATAGGAAGGATGTATATAAGAATAAATATACCCACAGAGATAATATGCATGCCTCACATACTTAAGAACTAGCAGGTTAACAACAGATCAGGAGCGGCCTTATGTCAACTGGTGCCCTAGGCAAAAGGGCTCCACAGGGCCCCCCACCACACCACCCGGTGCCCCCATCCTGGTCTACCTACATCAAATAAATACTGGAAAAGCACGGTCCTCTAGGCGGTCGCCTAGTTGGCCTGTGCCTAAGCCAGTATGCAACAGATGACAGAAAATATAATGAAGAGCTAAGTATTATGCTAAACAAATTTAAATTTAGGGGCTATATTAATGAATTTTTGCAAAAAATAATGGATGATGTAACCCATAAGAGGAGTATAGATGCACAACCCTAATTTGGTTCTAACAGTGCAAATGCTACGGATAATGATAATGGGATGGTACCCACCTTATACGCTATGTTACAACATATGGCAGGAGATTTCAGGGTGTAAGAGATATTTTATCTCGGAATTGGGAGATTCTTACAGCTATGCCAGAAATGGCTAACATTGTGGGTCACAGACCTTCCTTTGCATATAAAAGATGTGAAAATTTGAAACAAAAATTGTGCCATAAAGATCTATCTGTTAAACACACCAGGCATACTATGAAACCAGGGACTGTCCCGTGTTACAATTGTATTTGTTGCAATGGCATTAATAAAGAATGTGAATTTAAGCATCCAACAACTAATAAGAAGTTTGTATTTAAATGTCATGCCATCTGCAATACATGTAATATTGTTTATTTAGCAACCTGCATTAAATGCCCTGACTTCTATGTTGGTAAGAGTACTGGAAAGTTAAAAGAAAGGATTATAGAACATAACTCAGAGATAAGAAGAAGAAGAATTGCTACTAGTGCTTTAGCCCAACATGTGATGGAGAAGTGGATGGATCATGAGTTCCTATTTAGAGCCATAGACATTTGTCAAAAACATAGGAGAGGGGGTGATATAAATAAGACATGCTGTGCAAGTGTCTTGAAAGAAGGACAAGACCATGAGTTTCGCTTTTTTTGTCATTGAGAATATAGGTGCAAACAACAGAGGTGGTGATCAATGTAATAGAACTGAAGAAATGGAACAAAAATGGATCATACATTTACAGGCTGATAAGCCTTCTGGTCTAAACAGTAAAGTTTCTTTGAAATCTTTTTTAAAATCTAGATGTCTGAAACACTAGTTTCTTAGTGTATGGATCAATATATATATATATATATATATATATGTGTGTACACGATTTGGAGGTTTGGATTAATGGGTGGCCACGGTGGTGCAGTGGTTAGCATTGCTGCCTCACAGCAAGTGGTTCTCTGGTTCAATCCTTGGCTGGAGTGCCTTCTATGTGGAGTCTGTATGTCCAATCATGATTGGCAGTGGAGTTTTACGGTGTGCTTTCTGATCAGTCAAAAAGCAGTTCCTTATACTATCCTGGCATGTGCAAAAGTCAGTTTCAGGGTTACTCTCCAGTCCAGCTAGTGAATCTGGGAATCTTGAGGCACTGTTACAATTGCCTTATGTACACAGACCACCCTCTCCTCCTCCCAACAAGCTCAAATATATGTGAGAGATGCAACTCTACAGCCAAACTGGAGGCTGAGCTCTCTCAACCCAGTACTGGCACAGTCAGTCAGGAGGAGAAGGTAACCACACACACCACAAATCCAGTCTCACATAGACCTATCGCATCAGTAAACCAAACACATAAACACACAAAAACATGCTCGAAGGCTCTAAATAAAGATCTGCCAAAGCAGCAGAGACCTCCAAAGTAGATATCTAAGCAACCTCTACCCCACAACAATACCCACGTATCACATATTTCACAAAGTCAGTGTGCCACACAGTCACAGCCCTTAAGGCTAAACAACACACCTAATACACTTGTAATAGGTGACTCTATTGTCAGACACACTGACGTCCCACTCACCAGAATGAACAAGGAGAAGGTCACTGTAAGCTGCCTGTCAGGTGCCAGGATCCGCCACATAATGCAAGCACTCAGGTCACTCCAAAGCAAGTACAAATATGACTCCGTCATTGTCAATGCTGGTGTGAATGACCTGAGATGTACCTCCCTGGACTATATGAAAAGAGACATAGAGGAGCTCTCTGATCATGTAGCCCAGGCCAATATGACCCTGACCTTGAGTAGCATCTTGCCCTCACCAAGAATGATGCCACAGTATAAAGACAAAATGATCAATTTTAACAACTGGCCAAAGTATTGGTGTCATTCAAAGGGGATCCAGTGCCTGTCAGCTTGGGACGACATGCTCAACAAGCCACGTTGCTTCGCTAGGGACGGCTTGCACCTGTCACCCCTGGGCTTTCGAATACTGGCTAAGGCTCTTGCCACCCCCATAGTGCCTCTTTTAGACAAGGCTCAAAAGACAAACCCACCTCCATAGACAACACAAGGGAAAAAAACTAAGGGTAATGCTGCTCAACATCAGAAGTCTAAATCTCAAGATGCAAGCACTCGAGGCTCTCCTCAGTATGGAGAATATCAATATCTGTGCAGTAACAGAAACCTGGTTCAAGGTTCCTGAGAGCACCCCAGCACTACCAGGTTATACCTCATACCATGCTTTTCAGCCCCAAAACTCAGACTGAATCACAAAAGGAGGGGGAGTATCCATATTCATCAAAGATACCCACTAACAGTGGGAAAAACTGCCTATCAGTTTGTAGCCTGCTACAGACCACCCTCCCAAACTCAGGAATCCCACTCGGCTTTCCTGAGAACACTGGAGAATATGAAGGTCTCTCCAAATACCACAATATTGGGTGACTTCAACTACCCAAACATTGACTGGGAAAACTACTCAAGCCCCAACACCTTCGCCCAACGGTTCCTAGAATTTATAAATTCAAATGCTATGGAAAAAATGGTCACCACTCCCACAAGAGGGGACAACATATTGGACCTGGTCATCACCAACATGGGGACTCTGTGTTCCACACCAGAGGTAAACCCCTCATTGGTAAGATCAGACCATAAATTAATCTCACTGGACATCCATATCGCATCCCCACCCCCTGCCAAGGAAACCACGGTGAAAAATTTCTCAAAAGCAAACTTCACACTTCTCAAAACCGAGGTGGAATCCTTCAAAGCCCCCCAGCCAGTGGAAAATACTGCCCAAACCGCAGAATCCTTTACAAACGCATTCTACGGACACCTACAGGAATGCATGGATCATGCTATCCCAAATAAAACCAAGACTCACTCCTCCAATGGCAGGAGACCTGTCTGGTGGACCCCGGCCATAAATAAGATATACAACAGAAGGAGGAAGCTACTGCATGATAGAGCAAAATCCCAAAAAGGGAAGGCATCTCAGATCAGTACTAGCAAGAAACTACGATCCCTCATAAAATCATCTAAGGCCAGCTTCAAAAGAAAAATTGCACAAGATGCTAAATATAATCACAAGGCCTTCTTTAGTTATGTCAGGAATCTGGGTGGCAACTCCCAGATATGCTCTGAGTTAGTGCAAAATGACAAAAAATACACTGAACCCACAGACATTGCCAACATCCTGGCAGACAGGTTCAGTGCAAACTTCTCCCCCCCTTCCCCCCCAAAAGAGCAAATGTCTATCCCAACAGACTGTAGCCTCCCTGACATCACAGATGCACAGGTGAAAGCTGCCCTCTCCAAAGCAAAAAACACAGCATCAATGGGACTGGATGGTGTCCCGGGCTGCGTCCTACATGAGCTCCAAGAATAACTGAACCCTCACATAAAGTCACTGTTCAATCTCAGCCTTACTACAGGATATGTACCCAAAGAATGGCAACAGTGGTCCAACTCCACAAAGGTGGTGCCACAATGGACACTGAAAACTATCGCCCTATAAGCCTGACTAGTCTGGTCTGCAAAGCTATGGAGCGTATCATCATGGAACTCATAAACAAAGACATTGGGAACCTCCAGACACTGGATCCTACCCAATTCGGCTTTAAGGGCAGATCTTGCCTCTTAAACCTAGTTGACTTCTTTGAAACAGTTACCAAGGCCATAGATGAAGGGAAGGTAGTCCACACAGCCTACCTGGACCTCGCAAAAGCCTTTGACACAATACCCCACTCAGGCATCATAAATAAGCTCTCCAGCTTAAATATCAATCCCTATGTCACAAGATGGGTTGCAAACTGGCTCAGGGATAGAACCCACATGGTCAGAATTGCAGGTGCCATGTCAGACTCTAAACCAGTTACAAGTGGCATCCCACAAGGCTCAGTCCTGGGACCTCTCTTGTTCGGTATATACTTCTCTGAGGTACAGGCTAACATGGGAGGACTATGGCTGACCAAGTTCGCAGATGACTGCAAACTGGGAGCCATAATTGACTCTCCGGCTGACACAAGCATCCTCCAAAAGGGTTTCACATAGACGGATACCTGGTGCCAGAGCCATGGCCTCAAGCTAAATGCCAAAAAGTGCATAGTCATCCCCTTTGGGAAAAACAAAGTGCCCACAAATTACCACATAGGTGGTAATACATTAAGTACGGAAGAAGTAATTAGGGATTTGGGGACCCAAGTAGATAGTAATCTCTCCTTTGACAATCACATTGCCAAAGTGGTTAGAAAGACCTTCTATATAGCCCACCTTATCACGAAAGGGTTCATATCTAGATCAAGAGAGGTCATTGTGCCGCTCTACTCATCTCTCATCAGGCCCATAATTGAATACAATGTCCCATTTGGGATGTACCTTACCCGACACCTGCAGCAACTGGAGAGACCCCAAAAGTACCTCACCAAGAGGATCAAGGGCCTCAAACACATACCCTATGCAGTTCGGTTAAAGAAACTCCAGCGCAACTCAGTTGCTTACCGCCTACTCAGAGGCGATCTATGCCTGACGTATAAAGCAATGTCCAACCCAGAGTTAATGGACATGCTCCACCTCAGGAAATCCAAATCCCTTAGAGCTACACGCTCCAGGGACTTAAACCTCAGCACATCAATAAATAGGACATGCTGGAGGGACAGATTCATATCCCAGAGGCTCCCCTCACTCTGGAACAAAATCCCAATTCATGTTAGGCAGAGCCCCTCACTGACCCTCTTCAAGAGAAATCTTGACAAGTGGATGGGAGATCGTAAGTTTACCCCTGGGATCTCTTCTATGTTCCTGCTAGACAGAGGCACAGCAAACTAACCTTAATAGGGCTATCTTCTGTGACCTACTATACAGAGGCACAATTAACTAATTTAAAAGGGAGGCGAAAGCCAAACACACCCTTGCTAGACTTACAAATGCCCTAGGGCAGATAGCCTAGTATCAACCTATGAACCTATGTCATCTCTGTGGTCGTGTGGGTTGCCTCCGGGTGCTCCGATTTCCTCCCACATCCCAAAGACATGCTGCAGGTGGATTTGGCACTCTAAATTGGCCCTAGGTGTGAGCGTGTGCATGTGTGTGCCTTCTGTGGAAGGTTAGGCACTGTGCTGGCAACTCAACACCGTAAAACTCCACTGCCAATCATGAGTGGACAAGGTGATCCACTGTGGCGACCTCTAACCGAGAAAAAGCCAAGAAGAAGAAGAGGTTTGGATTAATGTTCTGTTGCTTTTATTCTAAATTGTTTTTAATTGTTCCTAATTATGTTATTTTAATTGTGTATATATAAAGGGTATGTTTTCAGTTAGTAGCTGAAGTCTGATAAAGCGGTTATGCTGAACCACGAAAGTGCTTACTTTTGGTCCTTTTAACAATAAATTTACATTTTATTTATCTGCCGTGAGTGACCGAGGTTTTATTTTGTTTAGACTTTAAAAAATCCTTGCAGACTGCTCTATCAGAAATATTGGGTGAGCAAATTGGTGTAACTAAGGAAATGGGATAAAGGGTCTGAATTGCCTTAACATAGTAAGGCCTTGATTAGTTTAATTTTGGTGGCTACCAAAAAAGCAGTTACTAGATATGGAAACTAAAGTCTAAATCAATCACATTTGAAGTAGTGACTACTGTAACAGATAAAAGAACTGAAAGTGGGATCTTTATAAAAGAGTAAGAGGAAATTACATTGAAAAAAATGGAAATTATGAACAGTACGTCCAGAATAATGTTCTAGAGGAGGAGCAGTGAGGTTTAAGGAAAGGCAGAAACTGAGGAATTTATGTAGTGTTGAATTGATAATAATTGTACAGAAGTATCTATGTAATGTATAATATTTGTATTTGTGAACACATTGATATGGTTTGTTTTCTTTTATATAAATGTATATTTGCCTATGTCATAAGTGATAATCCAATAAAGGTGTTTAAAAAAATAACTATGCGCCTAATTGCCCAGGGTCATGGCTGAAAAGGGTCTGTGGGCAAGTTCACATACCTCCTTAACAATAAAAGCAAATAAATAAATTCTCAGGAGACAGAAATACATTTTAAACAGTATCTTGGTGTTTATCTTGTAATATATATTGCTGTGATACTTTCATTTAGCAATCACTAAATGAACAGAAAATGTTTTCAAATGTTTTATTTAATATGTGCTGTTTTAACACTGTGCTATTTAAACAATCCTTCAGCAATATACTGAAATTATTTTGTTATACTCTGTTTATAGATATATAGACAATATTTCACAAAAACATAGAAGTTAGTCTCATCTGCTGAATTATTTGGATCAGCACTTTGCAGCTGCCCCCTCAGACCTTTATCTTACATTGTCCATGTACCCCCACACAGTCTTAAAGCCATGTGTCATCTTTTGTTCTACAGCCACCACCACTTCTATACAGTAGACCTTTCACATGTCTAACTTAAAATGGATCTCTTCCACCTAGCAGTTATTCCCTTCCTTTCTTTACTTGTTCTTTCCCTTGACATCAGCACTGGCAATGTACTTTTTCATCTGTACCCATGTGTTGTACCCATGTGTTGTCTTTCGTACATCCATAGCTTCATCATTCTTTGCTCATAACTCAAACCCTCCATCGCTTTTATTATTTGGCTTACTTTTCTTCATCCCCTGCCTGCAGTCCCTACATTCTTTTTCATATATCGTCGCCAGAAATATACATATAGTACTCCACATGAGAACCAAGTAAAGCCCTGCAGTGTGACTGGATCACCTCCCAATGTCTAGAGCTTTCACACTGTTCCTTGTAGTTCATTCAGGCTGAGATTAAATTAATACCCCATGTTGGTTTCCTGTGTGCTACCCCCTAATACAATGCTCCTCCAGGGCTTTTACTCCCAAAGTGTAGTATCAACCACTTGTGTGAAGACTGGTAGAGATGGGTGAAGACTGCCAGCCTAGTCAAATAGAATTTGGTACATAATTCTGTCATTTGTAAATACTTCTATCATTTGTAAATACTGTGAAATGTTGAACTTAAAACAATGTGGAAACTTTGCCATCTGCTGTAAAGAAAGCTAAGTCAAGCATTTCTTGTTGGTCCTTTGAAATTAAAATTATTTCATCACTGCCTTTGATATTTACAAGTTAGCTCCATTCTGGCTAGATGAAGACTTCCTGCCTATTGTTTTAAGGCTAAAGTTAATGACCAGAATTTACATGTGGAATGTCCAAGTGTAAAAGAATGTAAATGCAGTTTTTCTCAGCCTGGGAACACCAGGAAAGTGTGACATGATGTAATGTTTTAGCAGAACTGCAGTTTCAATTTAAACAATGAGAACCGGAGAATATTAAGCATTTTTGTCTGACTATCCAACTCTGCACTCTGAATGTTGCTCTATGTAAGTAAGTTGTTTTAGAAGTGTGTTTTCTTGTAGCAATAGCTAGGAATTAGAAGTTTAGACAGTGTTTTTCTGTGATGTCAGAACTGTACTACTGATTTATTTTAAGTATTTCTGTGTGATCTCTGAACTTTTGATTAGCACTGTATTGTAGAAAGTATTGCCTTGTGGTTTTAATTATTTATTATTAAATATTTTAAAACCTTTTAACTGTGGCTGGTTTGTGTAGAGATAATTTAAGCTCTAGAGTACATTGCATATTTATAGTTTACTGTCCAGGTCACTCCAAATAAGCTTTGACTGTTTAGTCACATCTACCAATTGGATAATAATATTGCAAAGTAATAATTGGACACTCTTTTAAGGTAATTTGGGTAGCTGATAATATTAGCTGTAGCTGGGTGGTGGCAGTAATTACTACTGTATAGTTTGGGTAAAAGGGGCACAGCTGGAGAACCTGTGCCAGCCTTCCCAAGGAGTGTCTGTGTGGTTGTATAAACTTATCTCAAAGTGTGTGTGTCAGCTACTTGGGCAGGGACACAAAGCACTGGCTGGACAGAGAGGGTGCTGGAGATTTTAGCTTGCCCAGCTAGGCTGAGATCTGGACCCTATAGCTATGCCAGTGAGGAGTCTTATTGGGGAACTGGGGAGCAAGGGAGGCCAGACTGACTGTGATCTCTGTGTGCTCTTTAGGGAAATTGCACTTTACTGTGTATTTTTGTTATCCTTTCCTCAAATATGAGACGCCCTCTCTGGTGTTAGTGGTGAGGATTGAGGCTCCTTGATTGCTGGGCCAGGGCACGGGTGTCACATTAATTGGTGGGAGTGGTGGGATATCCACATCACATATTAATTAGTTGGCAAATACTAATTGGCTTGTAGTGGTGTGGGTAGAGTGAATCCTGTACCTTGTGTACAGTGAG
The DNA here is from genome assembly GCF_019279795.1 of Protopterus annectens. Lineage (NCBI taxonomy): Eukaryota > Metazoa > Chordata > Ceratodontiformes > Protopteridae > Protopterus > Protopterus annectens. The sequence continues at coordinate 628,391,285 of NC_056728.1, read as the reverse complement.
CTTTGAAGGTGTTTTTGTACTCTAAAACAGCCACGCAGTGAATACTCAGAGTTCAGATCACAATTGTTTTATTTCTTTTGTTAGCTTAGATAGTCAGGGTGAGCAGGCAGCATGTCAGCAGAGGAGTATGGAAAGCTGACAAGGAGCCAGCTGGCGGAGATGTGCCAGGCTAGGGGACTGGTGCATAGAAACCTGACTAAGGCAGACCTGATTGCAGCCTTGGTTACAGCTGCATCAGAAAACAGCAAACAGGAGAACAATCAGACTGGCAGAGGATATATAATTTCCTCAGAGAATGGACAGCTCAACCTTTCTACAGTGGACTTAAAAATCCAGCTGGAGCTAAAGAGACTTGAGTTGGAGGCCAGGCGTTTAGAAATAGAAGCAGCTGAGAGACTGAGGAGTCTACAGGCTGAGGAGAATAAGAAACTGTTATGTCTGGAAGCTGAGGAAAAGGAAAGACAGAGGCAACATGAGAAGGAGATGCCGACTCTTCGCCAGAGTCATGGAGGTAATGGGGAAGGGAGTGACTGGACCCCAGAAGCACAAAAGGTTAGTACATTTCTTCTGCAGTTTAAAGAGGGGGGATCATTTTGATAGTTTCATTCATATGTTTGAGAGGGTATGTAAACAGCATGAAGTTGACCAAGGGCTCTGGGTACGGTTCTTGGTCCCCTTACTCCATGGTAAAGCTGTAACTGCATTATCTAAAATATCAGATGCTGCATGTTTTGATTATACTGCTGTTAAGAAATGTCTTTTAGAACTGTTTAAGCTAACACCTGAAACATATAGGAAAAGTTTTCATGAGCATAGACACAAGGCAGATAAAAGTGTGTGTGGCTATCTTGCTGAATTGAGCACTTATTTCCATAGGTGAGTGAGTGGATGACAGGTCAACACTTTTGAAGGGCTGGCAGACCTTTTGGTGAGGGAACAAGCCCTTAGCACTCTGCCTGAGGACATGAGGATCTGGTTAGCTGATAGAAAATGTGCTATTTTAGAGGAGTTGGGGAAGAATGGAGACCTATACCTAGCAAGCAGGGTGCCCTGCACAGGAAGGAGACCCCCAGTACTGCTTATAGGTCTAAAGGAACCCATGTTAGGCAGCACAGACTGCCACAATAGAATCTGTCAGTAGTAGGGGAAACTACTAGTCCAGGTACATGTCCAGGAGCTAGGGTTAAATGTTTTGAATGCAACTAGTGGGGTCATGTGGCATACAGGTGTCCATGGAGGCAAGGTGGGGAACAAAAGGTGAGGGAGCCAGTAAGTGGGAAAGACAAAATGCCCATAGTAGGTTGTCTTGAGACAACAGGGATTCTAAACTACCATCCTGCAGATGTCCTGAGAGGGAAGGATTTGGATGAGGCAGTACCATGTGCTTATACAGTTACACTCAGTCAGGCTTAGACACAAGCATGTGGATCTGGTAGCCTGGGGGAGACCCAGACAGACTGCATACTTGCAGCCAAGACTGCTGAGGTGGTTACTTCAGGGAGTGAGCTACACTGTAGCAGTGAGACTGAAGGTGAGCCACAGCTGCTTGTGGGTACTGATGGTCCCTTGAACAGAGTGACTGCAAAGGTAGAGGTGAGTAGTAGTACCCAGGTTGACAGTGAGGTACTACTGTCAGAGGATGCCAGGCTTCCTGTAGAAGGGGAGCTGGGAAGGGTTACAAGGAGAGAGTTAAGACAGGTGCAGCTCTCAGACCCTACATTGCAAGGCCTGAGGCAGGTAGCTAGGGAGGCACCTGATTCTCAAGGAAAGGGGGAATTTGTATACTGGGACAAAGGGTTACTACACAGAGAGTGGACCCCTGAGGGAGGGCTAGAAGGTGAGAGAGTACAGCAGCTGGTAGTGCCTATAGCCTACCATCTGGAGCTTCTAGCCATAGCCCATGATATTCCCTTTGCAGGTGATATGGGCATAAAATGTACAAAGAGGTGTATTATGCAGAACTTCTATTGGCCTGGAATTTCGAGAGATGTAACAGGGTACTGCAGGACCTGTGAGCAGTGCCAAAAGGTAGGCAAGGCAGGAGACAAGGTGAGAGCTCCTTTGATGCCTTTGCCTGTGATTGAAGAGCCATTTCAGAGGGTAGCTATGGATATTGTGGGTCCTCTGAGTACCCCAAGTTCCACAGGGAAAAAGTATATCCTGGTGGTACTGGATTATGCTACACAATACCCTGAGGCAGTGGCTTTGTCCTCCATTGAGGCAGAGAAGTTGGCAAATGCTTTGTTAGAGATTTTCAACAGGGAAGGTTTCCCAAAAGAAATACTGATGGACTGAGGTGCCAATTTCATGTCAGACCTGCTGGCTTGTCTGTGGAAGTCCTGTGGGGTGAAGCACATGAAGACCACACCCTACCATCCCCAGACTAATGGTCTTGTTGAGAGGTTAAACTCTACAATCAAGTCCATGCTATGGGCATTTGCAGATCAGCTTAACAGGGAGTGGGACAAATATTTGCCCCATCTGTTGTTTGCTTACAGAGAGGTTCCCCAGGAATCCACAGGGTTTTCACCCTTTGAGTTGCTGTATGTGCATAGGGTGAGGGGACCTCTAGATTTAGTTTGAGATGAGTGGGAAGGTGAGTGTGAATCTCACAAGGAGTCTGTTGTAGCATACATCCTAAAACTCAGGACAAGGCTCAGGGAACTCATGAGCTTGGCCCAGGAGAACCTGGCAGAAGCCCAACAACAGAAAAAGGTGTGATATGACAGGAATGCTCAAGCTAGAGAGTATGCTGTGGGGCAGCAGGTAATGGTTCTCATTTCTGTCAGACACAACAAGCTGCAAGCAGCTTGGGAGGGACCCTACAAGGTGGTAAGAAAGGTAAGTGAAGTTAACTACATGGTGGAACTGCTAGGCAGGTGGCAGGGGCACAAATTGTACCATGTTAACATGATGAATCCTTACCATGATAGGGAGACCCTTGTGCTGGGCATTTGCAGTGGATTGCAGGAGGTGTCTGAGGGAGATCTGGGAACTGATCACCTCAGTGAGGTTCGGGCTGACACCTCAGTGAAAGGGGTACAATGTCCCAGCAGCTATCTCCTACCCAGCTTCGAGAAATCCAGGCAGTGTTGCAGGAATTTGGGGACATGTTCACTGGGAAACCAGGGTACACCCACCTGGTGCAGCACCAAGTGGATACAGGACACCAAAGGCCTATTAGGCAGGGCCCTTATAGGGTGCCTGAGAGAGTCAGACAGACTCTGAGGGAGGAGTTACAGGAGATGTTGGAACTAGGGGTGATTCAAGACTCCAACAGTCCCTGGGCCTCCCCAGTGGTGCTGGTGCCAAAGAAGGATGGCAGCACCAGGTTCTGTGTGGACTACAGGAAATTAAATAGTCACACAGAGTCAGATGCTTACCCCATGCCTATGACAGATGAGGCCCTAGATCAGCTGGGTGGGGCTAAGTATCTTACAGCCATTGATCTTACCAAGGGTTACTGGTAGGTGCCCTTGACTCCCAGTGCTAGAGAGAAGTCAGCCTTTGTGACTCCTTTTAGCTTGTATGAGTTCACAAAGATGCCCTTTGGGTTGAAGAATGCCCCAGCAATTTTCCAGAGTCTGGTAGATAATATCCTAGCAGGAGCAGGAAGGTTTGCCCTTGCTTACCTGGATGATATTGGCATCTACAGCCATTCATGGCCAGAGCACCTTCAGTATGTCAGGGAGGCACTGGGCAGACTACAAAGGGCAGGGTTGACTATTAAGTCGAGCAAATGTCAGGTGGGTATGGCAGAGGTCTCCTACCTAGGACATAGAGTGGGGAGTGGTAAGATAAGGCCAGAACCTGCCAAAGTGGAAGCCATTCAGGCATGGCCTGCACCTGTCACTAAAAAGCAGGTGATGGCATTTTTAGGGACAGCAGGGTACTACAGAAAGTTTGCCCCCAGTTATAGTACCATAGCTGCTCCTCACACAGACCTGACAAGGAGGAACAGGCCAGATAAGGTAGTGTGGATCCCAGCATGTGAGCAGGCATCCCAGAAGCTTAACGAAGCTTTGGGAGGACCCCCTGTGTTAGCTAGTCCAGATTACAGCAAAGAATTTGTTGTGCAGGTGGATGCTTCAAGACATGGGATGGGGTCTGTACTTAGCCAGATTTCTTCAGAGGGGGAAGAGCACCCAGTGGTTTATCTCAGTTGTAGGCTCCAACCCAGGGAGGAATGCTATGCAGCTGTAGAAAAGGAATGTCTAGACATAGTGTGGGCACTGCAGAAACTTCAGCCTTATCTGTATGGAAGAAAATTCACTGTTATGACAGATCACAACCCTCTAACATGGTTAAACAGAACTAGTCAGCAAAATGCCAAGTTACTAAGATGGAGCCTAGGGTTGCAAGCATATCATATGTCAGTGCAGCACTGCAGTGGGAGTAGCAATGCCAATGCAGATGGGTTCTCAAGACAGGGAATGGGGTGAGGTACACTCAGATAGACCTAACCCTCTCAAGCGGCATTTCTCAAGGGTCACTTGAAAAACTAGCTTGACTTCTCCGGGGCGGGGGGTGAAGACTGGTAGAGATTGGTGAAGGCTGCCAGCCTAGTCAAATAGAATTTGGTACATAAGTCTATCATTTGTAAATACTTCTATCATTTGTAAATACTGGGAAATGTTGAACTTAAAACAATGTGGCAACATTGCCATCTGCTGTAAATAAAGTTAAGTCAAGCATTTCTTGTTGGTCCTTTGAAATTAAAATTATTTCATCACTGCCTTTGATGTTTACAAGTCGGCTCCAGTCTGGCTAGATGAAGGCTTCATGCTTATTGTTTTAAGGCTAAAGTTAATGACTAGAATTTACATGTGGAATGTCCTTTATCTATGTTGTGTATCTTGATCCACTATAATCACCATCATCAGACCTACCACTGAGTACAATGCCCCCTTTGTACCTAACGAGGCACATCCAACTATTGGAATGTCCACAGAGGTTCTGCCTCCTACAGGCTGTTGAAGGAGCATCTATGTCTCTCATGCAAGGCACTGTAGGACCCCACCCTGATGGACCTCCTGCATATCCACAAAACAAACAGGACCAGAATTACCCATTGCAAAGTCTTACACCTTACCTTTGACATAAATAGGACCTGCTTGGTATGTATCCTAGACTACCCCTTCTCTTGAACAAGCTCCCTGTCCAAGTGAACCACAGATCCTCCCTAATCCAATTCAAATGTAACTTGGACAGTTGGATGGGGGCAGGAAATTCATCCCTGCTTTGGCACCTATGTCTCTAATGGACACAGGCAGCCTGTAAATGGTTAATTTCCTTGTCCCCTGCTTGAAAATGGTTTATCTCCCATTCCTCTACTTATACTTATCAAGGGTACCAGAACCTGTTAGAGATTTGGGATGCATGGCTATGCTTAAAAAGGCCCTAGTGATCATTAGCCTAGTATACACCTATGAACCTATCTCTTTCTAGGGATTTGGAGTTACTGGGATTTGTGTTATATCAGCTGTGTTTTATTCATGAAATGACATAAGGTAACTATCTAGTAATCATAAGCTTAACAGTCAGTAAGGCCTTAATATTCAGACAATTTTAACAGCATAACAAAACTTTGTTCAGCACTGCTGTTCCTCACAGGTATCTGTCAGAACCTTAGACTAACGTCAACACATAATTTTTCTCACTCTATTTTTAAGTTAACTAAACTACAACTTGAAGTGTGCATTAACTGCACACAAGATCCATACATTCTAAACTAATGGCTTATTCTGTTGGTAATCCCTGCCTTTTTTATAACACATCACTTTGCCATGAACTGGACATTGCTGCAAATTCACATTTTGTGTTAACCAAAACAGCTATTGTATAGAGATTGCTTGACAAATTACAAATTATAACTTTTTGTTTTCCTTCTCTGGGTTTAACTGTTCTCTGCTAAATGAACACTGCCAGTAATGTATGTGGAAATAACATTTAGTTTTATATCAGGCCATAACCTGGTTTTCTTTCTCTCTCTCTCACACACACACACACACACACACACACACACACACACACACACACACACTCACACAAAGACATACACACTGTCTGTCTCTCAGGTGTAGTGTTACAGTAAGTGTCCAAGCTGCACACTTTCTGTCCACACTGGCAATTTACAAATATATTTTTTAGCCAATAAGAAAGGAATTATGTTCTTCCCTTTATGGGCACAAGTGGATATTTTAGCATTTTGTCTAGCATTAGTAACATAAATCTCAAAGGTAGCACAAAAGCTTAAATAATTGACAAAAAACTGTGTTGACCCAATACAGTTTCTTTGTGTCATCCATTTTTGGTTCCTTCTCATTTACTATCTTTCCTTCCCTTCCCTTTGACGTGAATTTTTAGAACTTTTTCACAGTTAATCCACATGTGCAGCACCTTTAGTCAGGTGTGTTGCCCCTCTCAGTAGCTCTACTTTCCCAAAGTCTGCCTTTTGCATTTTCACAGCTCTTACATCACATCCTAACAGTCCCTTTTATCTAGACTGTGTCATACTGTACTTGGTCACTGCTTACGGTTGGCATTCTCTCTCTCTCTTCTGCATCCCTTTCCCTGGCACTGTGTAGTACATTCAACACTACATCCAGTATTTTACTGTTCCTTATTACCTGAGGCCTCAGTGGTCAAATTTCTCCTTCTAATACACAGCACTAGTATCTCCCAGTCAGTGCTTGGCAGATTCAAGCCTTCTATAACCAACACCCTGTTATTTATTTATTTGTTTTACATTTGTTGACCAGGGAAGTCAGGCTGGGCAGAGAGGCCCCTTTTCTGTGGAGGCCCAGGGAGAAAAACTCTAGTACATGCAATGCAAATTAAATCTTTTAAGTTATACAATATCAATGTCAGGCAGAATATAATTAAAATAAATGTTACAATGTCAAAATAGATAAGATAGTAACTATACACACAATAATAAGACTTCTTACGCATATTACATACTACACAGATATTGTTAAATAACTGTGCAGTAGGATGGTTGTCACAATACAGAGTACTGAGTTATTTACAAAGGATGGAAGGCAAAAAGTTGATTTAATTATTAAATATTAATGCAATGAGTGATAAAGGAGTTATGACAGGCATAAGTAAAGGTGGGATGGATGAAGGCAGAGTGACTGCTGGTAAAAGAGTAAAGGAGAGCAGAGGTATAGTAGAAGAGGAGGAAGAAAGGCAGAGAAGTTATACTTATCCTGGAAACACACAATTACAGAGACAGGATGTTGGAATGTGTTCTCTTAGATCTGTTTTGTATGCCTGTTGGTTTTCAAGAAACTTGACAGCATGTGGTAGGGGATTCCAAAGGATAGCTACTGAGTTTGAGTATAAAGAGGTTGCCGATGCATTTTGGGCTTTAGTGACGGAGAGAAGTTTGTCTTTGAAGTGAAGAGCACTGGTAGGATGGTAGGGCTGAAACATGCCTTTTAGTGTCGGACACTTTTCATGGTAGTACATTAGAGCATGACCTAGTAGTAGCTGACCATAGTGGAGGTAATGTGGGAGTTCAGTCTAATTTAGTTGTTAAAGGGTAGAACACTGATAAGTTCTAAAGGGGAGATTTGCAGCAAATTGAACTATTTTATTGTAGCATTGTTCCAGCTTTGTTTGTGTGAACATTTATAAGTTAGTAAATAGTGGGGAGACATACAGTAGGAGGTATGCTTTAGCTATGCTTTCTCTAATTCTGTCTGTTAGGTAGGGGTTTGTTCTATACAAGAGGCCAATATTTTGGTTGTATTTTAAAATACAAAAATTGTATTTTAAAATAGTTTGGAAGTGTATGTCAAATTTCAAGTTGTCACTAATTGTGACTCCTAAGAGTTTGGTGTTAGGGACCTGTTCAATCAGGGTGTTATTTAATTAAGTGATTTTGACAAGTTTTACTTTGAGAGAATGTTTTTAGGGTGAAAAGTAGGAATTTCATTTTGGGGGGGGCAAGTAGGAGCTGTGAGTAGTCTAGCCTGGATTCTATGGATGTAAAGGATTCTTGAGTAATTTTCTTACATTTTATAGGTTTAGAGTCTTGAAAATGATTGTGGAGTCATCTGCATATTGTACAAGAGTGGCATATGTAGAAGCAGTTTGTAGATCCTTTATAAATATGTTAAACAAGAGGGGTCCAAGTACAGAAACTTGCGGCACTCCTACAGTAATGAGTACAAATGATGAGTATTCCTGCTGCCATTTGACTGCTTGGAATCTGTTAGGTAGTTGTTAAACCAGGAGAGGGAGGATGGGTAGAGCCCTAAGAAGGAGAGTCCTAGTAACAGTTTATGGTGAGAGATGGTGTAAAAGGTCTAGGAATAAGAACAATACTAGATTTCTAGTATTTCTGTTTTTATTGATGATCTCAGCAAAGTGAAGTAGGACAGTAGTGGTGCTAAGGTTGGGATGAAAACCATGTTGTATGGGGAGAGAAGACTGTTTATGGTATGGTATTGAAGTAATTGGGAATGGATACACTTTTCTTTTTTTTTCTCTCAAATCTTTTTTTTTATTTTTCAAATACATTTGAATGAATTGCAAAGTATTTATACATAACATCTTAAATCACGTTGTACACTATTTACATTAGCCTGACACTATAACAGATCTTAATGTATACAGTTACTTTATAAGTATGTCCAATCCATTATCAGTGTCTGATCAATTATTGTATAGTGTCAATCAACAATAAGACTTTTCCCCAAGGGTTGTTGATAAATGGCTTTGGATAAATTCTTAGTTCTTTAATTTTAATTTCCAATAATGCTGTGGTCTTCAGTAGGCTGTAGAAGTATTCCAAAGTTGGTATTGTGTTTGTATTCCATCTTCTTGTTATACACTTCCTTAGAATTGCAAGTATAGTCCATACTAGATACATCTTTGACCTATTCAAATGAGGACCTTCATTCACATTTAATAATATAAGAGCTTTAGTTAAATAAAATGATTCATTAAATAAAGCTTGTAGAAAGTTAATACCATTCCAAAATGGCTTAATTTTAACACAGTCAAAGAAAACGTGGTTCCAGACTGTATTGTATACTTGCTCACATCTCCAGCATATTCCTTTTATGGAAGAACTAATTTTACTGATTCTATCTGGGGTTAAGAATGCTCTGTGCAAGTATTTCCAATTAAAACCTTTCCAGTAATGTGTAAAGGATGTATATTTTATCAATAATAATATATTTGTTTTACTATCTTCAGTTAACTGTATTGAGTGTTCTTTTGTTATATATTTCCAATGTGAGGTTTTGGGTGTTGTTTTATAGTTTATCAATATTTTGTAAAATTTTGAAATACTGTTTCCCATGTCAAAGTCATTATATATGATTTCATATATGTATTTCATAAATTTAGGTATTTTTTTAAATGAAGAATTGTTAATTATTCTACTTAAATCTTGTGAATATGACAGAATACTCGGTAAAGGTAGCCAGTCCTGTTGTGGAATTTTGTATGTTGTTTTTATTACTTGTGCATTTAAAACGTTTAGCTCTTTGATACATTGGAGCCAACAAACAAATCCTTTCTGTTCCCAGGAATTAATAATTTCTCTATATATCTTATGTGGAAAGTTCTTTGTGACTACAGATGGTGCTAAAAGATCAAACCAGATTTTTAAATCTATATTTGCATTAATAATTTTCCTAAATGAGTCGATGTAATAATTAATCATATGAGTTTTAGTGGGTTTAGTTATGTTGTACTGCATACTAATACGTATGTGCCATGGCAACTTGTTTTTCTCTGTTATTTGAAATTTATTTTGTAAATCAAATTCATTTATTGATATTACAGTTAGTAATTATTTCTAATTTGCAGAGTAATTTGGATTTATCCAATCTGAGACTGTTTTAGATATTGATACTTTTATATATGTTTCTATATCATGAAAGTTTAATCCTCTCTGTTTCCATGGTCTTATATGATGTATTAAAGCTATTCTGCTTCTTTTGGGAAACCATAAAAATGTTATTAGGCATGACTTTATTTCTTTAAGTATATTCCTTTCTTGTAACAGTTGTATTGCCAAGACTACATATACAATCTTGGGCAGTAAAACCATTTTTATTAACTGTAGCCTATCTTCACATGTTAATATTATTTTGTTTCATTTTTCCACAGAGATTTTAAGTGTATTGATGATATTACTGTTGCATTATCCTTGAATAACTCAATTCCTAGATATTTCAAAGTAGATTCTTGTTTCCCTATGATGTGATCCCCCTTAGTCTGTAGTTCTTTTTTTATTTAAAAGTAAACATGTTGATTTTGATTTATTGAAATGGAGTCCTGAAGTCATGTGAAATTTGTCAATTAATATATCTAATTCTTCTAATGTCTCTTTTGTATTAGATAATGTTAGTAATATTTCATCAACAAATAGCATTACTTTAGAATTGTATTGTTCATAAACATCTACTCCTTTGATTTTTATATTGTTACGAATTGAATCTGCCAATATTTCAATAGCCAGAGCAAATAGAATCGGTGACATGGGACATCCTTGTTTAGTGCCTTTTGTTATATGTATAGATTAACAGTTAAAAGGACCTAACTTGACATATGCTAAACTATTTGTATATATATTCTTTAGGAGATGAACAAAGGATGCAGGAAATTCAAATAGCATTAGGATTTTGAATAAATAGTCCCAATTTAGGGAATTGAAGGCTTTCTCTATATCTAAGCCAATTATGAGTGTTTCTTTATTTTCTTTATTAATATAATCTATAAGAGAAATTATCCTTTTAATATTGTCATGTGTGTATCTATGATATATAAATCCAGTTTGATCATTATTTATTGATCATTATTTATTGTTTTGGATAGTGGTATTTTCATTCTGTTAGTTAATATTGTCATAAATGTTTTATAGCCATTATTTAATAATGATATAGGGTGGCCACGGTGGTGCAGTGGTTAGCATTGTCGCCTCACAGCAAGAGGTTCTCCGGTTCAATCCTCGGCTGGGATGCCTTCTGTGCGGAGTCTGCATGTCCTCCCTGTGGTCACGTGGGTTTCCTCTGGGTGCTCTGGTTTCCTCCCACATCCCAAAGACATGCTGTAGGTGGATTGGACACTCTAAATTGGCCCTAGGTGTGTGTGTGTGTGTGTGTGTGTGTCTATGTGTGTGTGTGTGTGTGTGTGTGTGTGTGTGTGTGTGTGCCTTCTGTGGAAGGTTAGGCGCCGGGCTGGCAACTTGACACTGTAAAACTCCACTGCCAATCATGAGCGGACAGGTGATCCACTGTGGCGACCCCTAACTGGGAAAAGCCGAAAGAAGAAGAAGAATTTAATAATGATATAGGTCTATATGAGGTACAGAGGTTTGGGGATTTGTTTTCCTTTAGGATTGGTATGATTAAGAAATATCTCCAAGAGGGTGGTGTTAAAGCTTGTGAATGAATTTCTAATAGAGTTTTATGGAATAGGGATAGTATCTTTGAAGGAAAAAGTTTATATATTTCCATAATTATGCCATCTATACCTGGAGCTTTATTATTTTTACCCTCTTTTATTGTATCTGTAATTTCTTTGTAGGATATGGGTGCAGCAGACCTAATTTTAATTTTTCAGGTATTTTTTTTTTATATTAGAACATTTTTCATCTAGATTTAATTGATCGATATGTATATTTTCTTTTTGGAAATGTTCCATATAGTGATTTCTATAGTCATCAAGAATGTCACATATATCCGAGACATTTTTCCCTTTCTTTTCATGGAAGATACTTTTAATGTTATTAGCTTTTTGTGGATAAATTGTGTAGATATTTGGGAGAAGTGGCCAAGGTATTAATTTTTAGTTTTTCTAAAGCTAAACTAGTTTTATGTGTTAGAATTTTGTTGTATTTATTGTTTAATACTTCTACTTTCTTTTTCATCTCCAAATGATTTTGATTTTTTTCAGCTTTTACTGACAAAAGTTTGGATTGCAGATATAATAACTCAGAATCCAATTCTCTGATTTTTGTTTTACACCAAGTTAGGGTTTTACCATATATGTAAACTTTTAATGAGTCCCATATCATTATTTTATTTATCTCTGTGGTGTAATTAATATCTAAGAAGAACTGTAATTCAGATAATAACTCTTTAATTTTAGTTATATATACCAGCATTCTGGAGTTAAAGATTAATGGTTTGTACCCATTTTGAAGTTTTAGTATCAATGAATTGTGGTCTGAAAAGGGGCAGGGGGTGATTGAGAAATTAATGATTTTAGAGTGTAAGTCATGGGCAGCAAATATTTTATCTATTCTAGTTTGGGTACCAAATCTGTGATCTTGATAGGAAAACAACAAAGATTTATCTTCTTTAAATTTCAAAGTATCTACAAGATGAAATGATTCTATCCACTTGTTTAGAGGCTTTTGATACAGCAGATGTACACAGCGGTCTTTTATTTGTAGTTTCAGAAATATCAAATATACAGTTAAAATCTCCTCCTAATATTAAGTTGCCTTTATAATTATTGGAAATGGAATCCAAGTGTTTTTTAACAGTTTCTGTTCCAATGCCTGGGAACCGGTATAGATTGGCTAGGGTCCATATTCTGTTATTACATTTAACTATTACTAATGCCATAAGGCCTTCTTTATGTTCATACTTATAAATTATTTCTGGGTTAATTACATTTGTTTTCCATAAAATTGTTACCCATTTTGTCTTTGTCTTATAAGTGGATTGCGCCAATATCATATATTCCTTAGGATTCAATTTGTAATTGTCATTTGCTTTGAAATGAGTTTCTTGAAGGAAGACAAATTGTGCTTTGTAGAATTTTAAATATTTCAGTAGATTTGATCTCTTGCTAGGATTGTTTAAGCCATTGGTATTTAAAGATAATAAGGTTAAATCCATCTTACGTTATTTAGACTATGTATTTTTTGTTTTATTGTGACTATGGGTTTTCCTCTGATAACTATAAAGTATATGTTGGAGCTTTTAAAGGAAATTATCGGTTTTATACTTTGAGTGTTTACCAATAAAGTACTGTTTTGGTCAGGCATACTAAAAATGTTTTTGTGAAATAAATTTACATTAATAAATGTTAACAAAACTAAAATCCACACTAGCCATGGGATGAATATCATTCCTAATCTGATGGATAAACTTAAGTCCATCAGATTATCACTCATACCTTGACAATCCAGAACATCTGAGCTCCATAAATTGAATTATCATAAGGAGAATATTTGTAATAGGGATAAGCAATATTTATATTATTTTGAACAGATATAGTACTATTGTAGATTAGACAATTCTAATACAATATAAATATCTACTTATTGTATAAGCAATTAATATTTACATGAAAGATAGATGACAAGCAATTCAATCATAGTAAAATAGGATGTATCATAGATAAAACCTCAGTAATAGATTATAGCACACAGTTATTTAACATATTCACCCTTATTGATGAAGTCTTTCAAAACTTATTACTTAATATAAGTAGATGGTAATAATATTTATACCTAATGTTTGTAATACAATGTATTTTACTGGATATATCAGAAGTTATACTTCATTGTTTGCCAATATTTAAGTAATCACTTTGTTTGTTGCTAACTTACTTAAAGCATCAAGTTTGTTTTATGTGAACATTGATGAAAGTTAATGCATTTTAATTATCAATGCATCCCTCTTACCCCCATTTTCTACACATAAGCATTTAACTTAGGGAGATGGCTGTTTGAAGAATTAATGGGACTTAGACTATGCACTTGTACATTACAGTACCCAGCTCAACATTCTCCTGCTCCTAATATAACCACTACCTACCCGGTGAGATAAGAATTCTATCCAAAGTCCAGTGGCCTCATCTACCAGCCTCTTATTCTCTGCACCCTCTATCAAGGGAAGGAAGAAAGTATGTTATGGACTAAGTCCGCCTTGTAAAGCAGACCCCTGTCTACTACTTGCATCAGAGCTCCAAAGTTTGCAGTGAGCTTGAGCAGCCAGCTTCCTTTACCCCTCCTCTCTACCTACCCAACAGCAAACACACCTCTTCCACTTACCTAAACCCTCTATTACTATAAATCTCTTCTACCACAGTTCTACACCAGTTAGCTCCCTTACACACTTACCTACAATACCAGATCTGCCCACTAGGTGGCACCCTTATCCTATCCATCTTTCACTGATTCTCTCTCTCTGTTCTACCTCTGTAAATTCGTCAAATTTCTTATGTTCTTGACCTGATCCTCTTCATACTCACCTTGTGCCCATTCAGTATTTTACCCCTCTGGCTTTCCTTTTCGTTAGACTCCTGCACTATCTCAGACCTTTCCCACTCAGGTCCTACCTTTCTAACCTGTAGCTACCTGCATTGCTGATAGTTTCCTCTTTAACTTCTATTCCTTTTGTCTCTACCCGCTCCGTTCACCCTGCGGGCTCACTCCGCTCCCCTACCCTACTCCCAAATCCCACCCACCCCAGAGGTCTTACACTTATACCTGCCAAACAACACCCCTTCTCCATTCCACCTATCACAACCACATTACCATTAACTAATCTTCCCTGTTTTCCCTCCATTTTTTCTACCACTCCCTATCTCTCCCACCACACGCTTTTGCCTTACATCACCACACCTCCTTTACCTCTGTGCCTATAGCAAGACCTTAATATCCACCATTGCAATGAACAAACTACCCACCTTAGTCCTCCTACATACCTTACTCATGCTCTCACTTCTTCCTCCTTTAATACTAGCACACCTGCTAACCTCCTATGAACACCCAGTATATTTACATCTTCCCTACCCTACTAAACAATTTACCTCTTCTATTCTAGCCTTTCACACTCACCATATCAACATTACTTCCTCACCTAGCTATCTTCTACCTAAATACCATAGGACAGCCCACATTAGATATGACTTCCCCAATTCCAGAAGACATCCATTTCTTCTAAGTAAATGTACTAACACTAGATATCTAATACTACTGCTCTCCTTAAAGGATGGAGATATTCACCCAAACCCAGGCCCAAACACCTCCACTATCACTCAACTCTTCAACCCAAACCCCTCTGCCATCCCCCTACTTAAAAAAACAACCAACTCACTCTTAAAAGCTCACCTTAACACACGTAGCATTAATAACAAAATAACACAACTCCATGCTCTCTTGGAACTCTACTCATTTGATATTATTTGTCTACCAGAAACTTGGCTAAAACCTTCAACTAAAGACAATGAAGTTATCCCACCTGGTTACAATATCTTACGCCTTGACCGAGTAGCCAAGAAAGGTGGTGGAGTAGCTGTCTTATTCAAATATGTCTTTCAAATAACCACCTTCAACCAGAAACCACCTCAGGACTCTAATGCTGAGATTCTTATTACCAAACTTCAGTTAAACTCAGTCAAATCTATCTATATTATCTGCATCTATGTTCCTCCAGGAAATAACATTACTACCATCGAAAACATCCTGTGTTGGTTATCTTAAAACCTACCCCAAGAAACCATAATCCTAGGTGATTTTAACATAGATTGGAAGTCTTGCAGCAACAAATACCCTACTAGCCATATTAATCTCTATGGGTTTGCTCAAACTATTACCTCCCCTACTAGAATAAACAAGACCAATAAAAAAGAAAGCACCTTAGACTGGATACTCATTAATTACCAACCCCACACTTATGAAGCCGGAACCCTCCCTGATGATGTAAGAGACCACTCACTAACCTACATTATCAGGCTCAAAGCCAATCCACCCATTCAACCCATTACTAGAACAATTAGAACCAAGAAAAACTTCAAGTTGGATCTATTCCAGAATGAACTGAAAGCATGTAATTGGTTCCCCTTAAAACACCTTTCTCTCGATGAAGCCGTTGATTACTTTAATGCTAAGTTTCTAGCCATACTAAACCACCATGTTCCTACCCGCTATATTAGAATAAGAACTAAATCTGCTCCTTGGGTCTCTAAAGAAACTAAGCAAAAAATCCATCTCAGAAACAAAATCTGGAATAAATCATGCTTAACTAAAAACCCTATTGATCACCAACACTACAAGCAACTGAGAAATGTGACTATAAAAGCAATACTGTCCAATAAACAAAATTATTGCCTACAATCTCAGCAAACCCATCATAATAATCCACAAAAGTTCTGGGCAAGTATTAAGCAATTACTACAGCCCGGTCAATCTATCACACCCAACCCACAAGGCACTGACAAGGAGAATCCCAAGCAAACAGCTAATGCCTTTAATACCTTTTTCACCGAAGTAATTCAAACTCTTGCCAGTCAGCTCTCTAGTCATAACACAACTATATCTAATTCTAACTCAAACCCACCACCTCCATTTCTCTTCCAACCTGTCCCAACAGCTTATATTGTCTCCATTATCCAAAAACTCAAACCATGCATTCCCTCTGCTGACTTACTACCCGCAGAATACTTACAGTTAGCAGCCAAATCCATAGCTTACCCTATCTCCATACTAATCAATAGAACCATCACTGAAGGATATGTCCCTAAACTTTGGAAAGTTTCCCATATTATTCCCCTTCATAAGGGTGGAAATTCCACTGAAGTCTCCAACTACTGTCCCATAGCCCTACTCTCTCCCTTATCTAAGATAATGGAAAGGTGTATCCACAAGCAACTGCTTGACCACCTTCTCCATAATAACTTGCTTACCAATACCCAACATGGTTTCAGACCTTCCCATAGCACTACCACTGCCCTCCTTTCCTTTATGGACACCATCAACAAAAACAGTAACCTTAACATGCTTTCCTCTGCACTTTTCTTAGACTTGTCCAAGGCTTTAGATATGGTTAATCACCAAATACTCATACATATTCTTAAATCTCTGTTACTTGACACACTAGCTATAAAATGGTTCCAGTCCTACTTAAATAACAGACATCAAGCTGTACTCTGGAACTCCACTCTCTCTACCCATCTACCTGTTAACATTGGTGTCCCTCAAGGGTCCACACTGGGCCCCCTCCTGTTTACTTTATTCATCAATGATCTTCACCAAGTAGTTCCCCAAGCTACATGCATACAATACGCGGACGACTCCACACTTATTTGCTCAGCCACATCTGTGTCTGAACTTCACTCCCTGACACAACACACATTTAACCCTGTAGAACAATGGTTTCCACAACACTGTCTCTTACTTAACCCAAAAAAACTAAACTCCTAATTTTCACACCTACTAGTAAATCCCCCCATATAGACTTCACTGTATCATCTAAAAATGGTACACCTATATCCCAAGATCTTACTACCAAACTGCTAGGTATCACCGTAGACAACAACCTTAACTTCAACACCCATATCAGCAACACTTTGAAAACTATTAATAAAAAAATAGGCTCTCTTTACAGAATCAAATCCTTCCTCACTCCTGCAACTAGAATAACTATTGCCCACTCCCACCTAATCTCTACCCTTCTCTATGCCTCACCCATATTCACTAATCTCTCAAAAAATAACTTTAAGAAAATAGAACTCTCCTACAATAATATAGCCAGGTTTGCCACAGGTAACCCTTTCAGAACCCACCACTGTATTAATCTAAAGCAACTAGGGTGGCTTGAATTTCAATAGCAGCTGAAATTTAATCAACTAGCCATCGCCCATAAGATACTTTATCAACCTGCCAAAACACCCATACTATCCACTCTTATTCACCCCTACCATAACCTGAAGTCTGTTAGATCCTCACAAAATCTTCTTGTAAATATTGACAAAGCAAACAATAAGGCCGGAGACTCTCTCTTCTCTAATACTGTCGGAAAAACCTGGAACCTGCTTCCCTCCAATATTTCTACACTTCCCTCTATAACTCTTTTTAAAAAGAACCTAAAGTTCTTCCTCAAAACACATTGGATGTGCCCATGTACAAACCCTGACTGACCAACTAGCTCTTGATACTTGATTCAACCCTACCTTCTCAATCCTGCTTTTACTTCATCTTAACATCTACTGATCCACTTCTTCATCGTAGTATTACTACTGTATCATACAAAAAAAAAAAAATTAATTATTGGACATGTTTTACTACTAGATGTATTATGTAACTGTTACTTCTCTTAACTTTCTTTTTATCTACACTTACTGTACATTATGCTATTATTCCTTCTGAATGCTTATTTGTAACTGTATTTGTACTAAGTCAAGTCTAATACTCTGCATTTTTAAACATTATCAATATGTGACTAGTTAAAGTTTGTTTATCTCCTTTACTGTGAATGTATTTGCATTATAAACATGTATTACTTTTGATGAAAAATTATTTTGAACTGTTTGGAGCTTATCTCCCCAGGCCTCTACTGAAAATGGACATATATCCAGCTAGACTAGCCCGGTCAACAAATGTAAAATAAAATAAAAAATAAAAATAAAATAAAAATAAATAAATTTTCATATCTGCCATTTCTTATTATAAAATGAGTGAAATTATAGGTTAAAAACAACAAATTCACTTATTGTGATTAATTATAAGTTCTCTTTCCATATTCATAAATTGTCATTTTATGGCATATACTGAAAGTTTTTAGATTTAAATGGCAACATTCTATTTTGTATAATCAGCAAAAGTTAAACTGAGTGATTATTGTCAATTTAATACTATTTGCTCAGAATGTGAGTGTTACATTCTGTGACATTCCTTATTCAGGCTTCTATTGTTTCCCTTGAACAACTTTGACAGTTTGATTTGTTTGTGTCTTCCGGCTTTTCCAGGTTAGGGGTCGCCACAGCGGAACTCCGGTCCGCTAATGATTGGTAGTGGATTTTTACGTACCGGGTTACCAGGGTCCGGTAATGATTGGTAGTGGATTTTTACGTACCGGGTTACCAGCCCTGATGCACAACCTTCAATGAATGTCATGTATAAAACATTAGTTACCTTGGTAACAGCTTAAGTATTTAAGGTTACAAAACCACAATTCAAGTTAAAGCAATTATATGACTTGTTATGCACATTTACTTATATGAGAACATCATCATGCTTCCCTTGATGTTCAATATAGTGTATGTCATTTATGACAAGTTAAAACAGTAGTGTTATTATACACAAGCTCATGCTATTAAACTGAGTGTCTATTGTCAATTTAATACTATTTGCTCAGAATATAATTGTTATATTTTGTGACATTTCAAGTTCAGGCTTCTATTGTTTCTCTTAAACAACTTTTTCAGTTTGATGTCATGTATAAACATTAGTTACCTTGGTAACTGCTTAAGTATTATATATGGTCAAGATGGGATGCAAAAACTATAATTCAAGTTAAAGGAATTACATGACTTGTTATGCACATTTACTTATATAAGAAAATCATCATGCTTCCCTTGATGTTCAGTGTAGTGTATGTCATTTATGACAAGTTAAGACAGCAGTGTTATTATACAGAAGCCCATGTTATTAAAACCTGTCTTTAATATCTAGATTCAGCAGACTGCTTCATCTTATATGACGATTATATATTTTATGTCTAGATTTACTAAAATCATACATTACATAACTATTGTGTGTGTTTTTTTAGCTGTTGCTTAGTTATTTGAGAGGCAACAGGCTGTAATGTTTATTCTTATTATTAGCTCCTTCCAAGCATGTTTATATAGTCCATAGACTTTAAATTATGAGACCCATCTAGTTTCTTATTTGTTATAAGTACATTTCCATCCTTACATACACACGTATCAGTACTTCAACCATGAGTAACAATACCCATCCAGTATTGCCAGAATACCATTCACTAGTTCATATGGTGTGCTTCCAGGCTGTTCTTAAAATACCCAAACCAATATTTGTCCTGTTCCATTTTACCAGCCTGTTCCATGCAGTGGCCACTCTGCCAGTGAACCACTCAACACACCTTCCATTCCTACAGATATTTCCACAAGGGAAATCTGATGACTCCAGCACTTCCCTGCAACCCCAAACACCCCTAGAATCAGCTATCCCCATATGCCCAACACGTCCGAACAAACTCACCTCCCACACCACTGCAAAGGGTTCTGCACAAGACAAAGTGTTCTTAGTCTTTCATAATAACTCAGACTTCCACTCTTATGTAAGTCCTTAATGTGTTTGGACCAAAATACATTTTAAATATAAAATTGCGCTTATTATTATTTATTTATTTATTTATTTATTTATTTATTTTTATCAAGAATCAACTTAATGAGCTAAACAAAGTGTTGGGAGACCATCAATATGTGTACATGTGGTTTAAAACAGCCCTTTTATTTTATATATATATATATATATATATATATATATATATATATATATATAAAATTTTAAACCAAAAACATTGGCGAGAATCATCTCGGAGACTCCTCAGAGCCATTAAGCATTATCATCACTCTGTCTCTGTTACCATAGCAACCTGGGAGGGTCTGTTTCTGTTAGTGTGTCTGTGTACTGCATACCAGAGGCTCGAGATGCACCTGAAACAAAACTTCACTTCACTGCAACTTCAAGCCTAAATTCCCTCTCTTTCAGCGAGGCAGCAGCCAGGAAAAGAATGGAGAGCAAACACATAAAAAAAAAAACCTCCCAACAAGCCGCCACAAGAAGAGACAACACGGCCTTCCCACCTCTTACTCAGCAGATGTATAAACAAACCGTTCTCTGCCAACATATCCCAAAATCACAGTTTTATCCGCCCACTTCCCCTGGCTCCAGGCTAAAACATCAAATGTCTCTTCCTAATACACAAGCATCAGTAAACCTCGATCACAAACCGCAACCCACAGCTTCCCGGAGAAGAAAATGGCAACCTATAACAGCTGCCAGACACAGCTGCATCCACACACACACCATGTCAAGCTTAATCAAATAGCACTCAAAGCTATGATACCTGACATAATTGATATTAATTATATTTAGACAGATTAATGATGACAGTTGTACTGAGAGCTTACTACTATTATTCAACCAGGATATACATGACATTTCTAAATCATACTTTAACTGAAGAAGGCATTAGTCACCATGACAGCATTTTTTTTTCAAAACACTCCACTGTTACTGCTATTATATATGGTGTTAATTTGTTACATTTGAGTCTGAACTCTGATGAATGGTACCTTGTTGAATTAGTTAATTAATTACTTAAATTATTATAAGTAAAAACAATGAAAAATGAACAAGATAAGTATTCACTGAGTTCAAGTAAAGGAATAGAAACTTCTATATTTATATTATATGTTGCTTTGTTTGGCTTTTGTACAATGCAAATAGTAACCCATCTTGACCTACATTTGTTTGTGAAGAATTACTGGACTCTTTGAACATTCTGAATAAATCATTACTGTTTCTCAGTTGTTTAAGAAACTCTACTTTTTTTTATAATAACAGATGACAAGTGATGTACCATATCAGTTGATACTTTGAGATATGTAGTTGTAAGAGTTATTTTTTGGGGGGGCAGCTATCTTAGAATCATTTTTTTTGTTTCTTCTTTCTAGCATCAGTCCAAGGATTTGTTTCTTTTATTCTTTTAAGAGTAAGGACCATCCATTCCATTTCTTTTGGGATAGACACTATGCTGTTGCTTTTGATGAATATAGTAGCTTCTTCTAAGTCATTAAAGGTTCTTATCTCATTGGCAAAAACTACTTTTTTCTTGGCTGGAAAGGCCAACTGTGCTTTAATGTTGTTTTGTTTCAACAGTTTTATTACTGGCCAGACTTTTTTCTCTTTGTTCTAGTATTCTGGATGAATAATCATTGTCAAACCTTATCAGGCTTTGATTGTATTTAAGGGTGATTTTTCTCCAAACAGATTTTAATATTAGTTCATTGTCCAGAAATGAAAGAAATTTTATAACTATGGATCTAGGTGGAGTATTTGTTGAGTTAGAAGCAGGTTTCCTCCGTGCTCTATTCACCCTTTCAATTTCAAATGAAAGTCCCTCTTTCAAGTCCAAAAAGTCAGGAATCCAGGTTAAGAATGAAATAATGTCTTCACCTTCAGTGTTTTCAGGCAGGCCAAAGATCCTTATGTTGTTTCTCCTTTCCCTGCTTTCTAAGTCATCTACTTTGTTAAGCAGCCATGTATTATGTTTAAGCAGAAATTCTTTATCTCATCAATGTCATTTAGAGAAGTCTCTATATTTTTTATTTTTGTATGGTGTTGCTGTAATAGTTCCTTAAGAGTATCAGTCTGTTTTTGAGAATTTAATTTGAGGTTTTTTAAGTCATTTTTAAAGCCATCCATCTTCAAAGATATAGTTCCTGTAAGGTAGATGTCATCAATTGCAGTTCTTTTTTCAAAGCAGCATCTGGATGAGAATTCCTTGAGTTGTTCATATTCAGTGACTCACTATATCTCCAAGTTACTTGACAGGTACATTTTTGTATATCTCCACCAAAACTGATATTTATGTAGTTTAGTAGTTTATCTATAGCTTTCTGACATTTTAAACTTGAAAATAATAAAATTTTCCTATATTATTATACTAGTTTTTGGAGCTCTTAAAATTCTCTGCTTTCAGTTGGCCATCTAGGCTCCCCCGCCCCGATACACGTTTCTAATATTTTAGATAATGGTGATAGGATGGCTATTGGTCTGAAGTTGGAGTAGTCAGCAGAGGGCCCTTCTTCTAAATGGCTGGAACAAGAGATTCTAGAATGAATCTATTTGTTAGTATAGATATTGGATATAAGAGCTTCAGCTGCAATTTTTAAGAATTCAGGAGGAAGGTTGTTTGCAGCAAGCTTGTAGTGTTTAGTTTTAGGAGATATTTTCCTATGGAGGAGGTAGGGACAAGTCTGAGTGAGAACAGAGCTTCCATGGGGTCTTGTTGGTGGGGGTAGGTTTGATGTTGGGATTGTCTTTGATAAGTGAGGCTACAGCTTAAAGGAAGTACTTGTTAAAGTTTTTAGCAACTGTTGATGAAGTGTCTAGTGGGGAAGGGGTGAGTTGCTGACTTTGGCCTGGATTTAGTAGATTTTGGACCAATAACCAGATTTTTTTAGGATTATTTCAGAGTGCCTGCTGTAAGTTAAAGTAGTTTTTGTCAAGCCTTACACTGTGTTTGGTTTTATTTTTTATCTGTCTAGTAAAGAAAAATTTCCTGGAATTTATTGACATGCAATGCTTAGCCTTGTCTCTAAGCACCATTAGTTGCCTACTGTTTTTAGATAGCCATGTTGCTGGATTAAGTTTAACTTTTCTTCTCCTGATAGGAGCATGTTCGTTCAGGATACTGGTAAAGGTTTTGTTAAATTTGAGGATGGCTTCACCTAAAATAATTTTTAATGTATTCCAATTGTATTGCTTGGGAGTGGAGATTAAACTGTCTACATTCATATATATGTGATATTCTACTGGATTGCATAGGTTCAAAAGTCCATAGGTTCATACTAGGCTATCTGCCCTGGGGCATTTATAAGCCTAGCCCGATTGTGTTTGGCTTACGCCACCCCTTGATTTGAGTATACTGCGCCCTTTTTAAAGTTTAGTTTACTGTGCCTCTGTCTAATAGTGACACGGAAGTAATCCCCGGGACAAACCTACGATCCCCCATCCACTCATCAAGATTCTTCTTGAAGAGAGTCAGTGAGGTGCTCTGCCTAACATGAATTGGAATTCTATTCCAGGGTGAAGGGAGCCTCTGGGTTATGAATCTGTCCCTCCAGCACGTTCTATTTTTTTCTGTGCTGAGGTTCAAGTCCCTCGAGCGCGTGGCTCTAAGGGATTTCGATTTACTGAGGTGGAGCATGTCCATTAATTCTGGGTTGGACATAGCTTTATATGTCAGGCATAGATCACCTCGAAGTAGGCGGTATGCAACTGAGTAGAGCTGGAGTTCTTTTAACCGAGCAGCATATGGCATCTGTTTGAATCCCTTGATCCTCCTGGTGAGGTACTTTTGGGGTCTTTCTAATTGCTGCAGGTGTCGGGTAAGGTACATACCAAAGGGGGCATTGTATTCTATGATGGGTCTGATGAGGGATGAATAAAGGGGCACGATTACCTCTCTTGATCTAGATGTGAATCCTTTCATGATGAGGTGGGCTATGTAGAAGGTCTTTCTAACCACTTTGGCAATGTGGTTGTCAAAGGAGAGATTGCTATCAACTTGGGTCCCCAGATCCCTAATTACTTTCTCTGTGCTTAATGGGTTACCACCTATGTGGTAATTTGTGGGCACATTGTTTTTGCCAAAGGGTATGACTATACACTTTTGGCATTTAGCTTTAGACCATGGCTCTGGCACCAGTTATCCGTCTCTGCGAGACCTTTTTGAAGGATGTTTGTGTCAGCTGGAGAGTCGATTATGGGGCCCAGTTTGCAGTCATCTGCGAACTTGGTGAGCCATAGTCCTCCCACATTGGCCTGTACCTCAGAAAAGTAAATACTGAACAAGAGAGGTCCCAGGACAGAACCTTGTGGGATGCCACTTGTGACCGGTTTCGAGTCTGACATGGCTCCAGCAACTCTGACTCTGTGGGTTCTGTCTTTGAGCCAGTTTGCGACCCATCTTGTGACATAGGGGTTTATATTTAGGCTGGATAGCTTATCTATGATGCCCGAGTGGGGTATTGTGTCAAATGCCTTTGCGAGGTCCAGATAGGCTGTGTGGACTACCTTCCCTTCATCTATGGCCTTGGTGACTGTTTCGAAGAAGTCGACCAGGTTCAAAAGGCAGGATCTGCCCTTGACGAAGCCAAATTAGGTAGGATCTAGTGTCTGTAGGTCCCTAATGTCTTTGTTTATGAGTTCCATGATGATCCTCTCCATAGCCTTGCAGACTAGGCTAGTCAGGCTTATGGGGCGATAGTTTCCAGGGTCCGCAGAAGCGCCACCTTTGTGGAGTGGGACCACTGTTGCTGTACGCCATTCTTTGGGCACATATCCCATAGTGAGGCTGAAATTGTACAGTAGTTTTACTTGAGGGATTAGTTCTTCTTGGAGTTCATGTAGGCTGCAACCCAGGACGCCATCTGGTCCCATGGAAGCAGTGTTCTTTGCTTTGGAGAGGGCGGCCTTCACCTGAGCATCAGAGATGTTTGGGAGGCTGCATTCTGCCGGGATAGATACTTGCTCTTTTGGGGGGAGGGGGTGGAGAAGTTTGCACTGAACCTGTCTGCTAGGATATTGGCGATGTCTGTGGGTTCAGTGTACTTTTTGTCGCTTAGAATCAACTCAGAACAAGTCTGGGAGTTGCATCCCAGGTTCCTAACATAACTGAAAAAAGCCTTATGATTGTCTTTAGTGTCCTGTGCAATTTTTCTCTCGAAGCAGGCCTTGGAGGATTTTATGAGGGATTGTAATTTTTTGCTAGTACTGATCAGAGATGCCTTCCCTTTTAGGGATTTTGCTCTATCATGTAGTAGCTTCCTCCTTCTGTTGTACAGTTTATTTATGGCTGGGGTCCACCAGACTGGACGCCTGCCTTTGGATGATTGGGCCTTGATTTTGTTTGGGATAGCATGATCCATGCATTCCTGGAGATGTCCGTAGAATGCATTATATAGGATTCTGCAGTTTGGGCCGTAGTTTCCACTGGCCCTGGGGCTTTGAAGGATTCCACTTCGGTTTTGAGAACTGTGAAGTTCGCTTTTGAGAAGTTTTTCACTGTGGTTTTCTGGGCTGGGGGTGGGGTTGGGATGTGGATATCCAGTGAAATTAATTTATGGTCTGATCTTACCAATGAGGGATATACTTCTGGTATGGAGCATAGAGTCCCCATGTTGGTAATGATCAGGTCTAGTATGTTTTCCCCTCTTGTGGGAGTGGTGACTAGTTGTTCCATAGCATTTGAGTTTATAAATTCCAGGAACCTTTGGGCTAAGGTGCTGGGGCTTGAGTAATGCTCCCACTCTATGTTTGGGTAGTTGAAGTCACCCAATATAATGGTGTTCGGAGAGATCTTCATGTTCTCCAATGTTTTCAGGAAAGCCGAGTGGGATTCCTGACTTTGAGAGGGTGGTCTGTAGGATGCTATAAACTGAAAAGCAGTCTTGCCCACTGTCAGTTGCACATGGATGGTCTCCGATACTTGCAATGCCACTAACCTGGAGGTGTGGATATCCTTGATAAATATGGAAACTCCCCCTCCTTTTGTGGTTCGGTCCGGGTTTTGGGGCCGAAAAGCATGATATGAGGTATAACCTGGTAGTGCTGGGGTGCTCTCTGGAGCCGTGAACCAGGTTTCTGTCACTGCACAGATATCGATGTTCTCCATACTGAGGAGAGCTTCGAGTGCATGCATCTTGAGGTTAAGACTTCTGGCATTTAGCAGCATTACCCTTAGTTTCTTGTTCCTTGTGCTGTCTATGGAGGTGGGTTTGACTTTTGAGCCTTGCCTAAAAAAGGCACTATGGGGGTGGCAAGAGCCTTTGCCAATATCCGAAAGCCCACGGGTGACAGGTGCAAGCCGTCCCTAGCGAAGCAACGTGGCTTGTCGAGCATGTCATCCCAGGCTGACAGACACTGGATCCCCTTTGAATGACACCAAAATTTTAGCCAATTGTTAAAATCGATCATTTTGTCTTTATACTGTGGCATCATTCTAGGTGAGGGTAAGATGCTGCTCAAGGTCAGGGTCATACTGGCCTGGGCTACATGATCAGTGAGCTCCTCTATGTCTCTTTTCATGTAGTCGAGGGAGGTACGTCTCAGGTCATTCATGCCAGCATGTACAATGACTGAGTCATATTTGTATTTGCTTTGGAGTGACCTGAGTGCTTGTGCTATGTGGTGGATCCTAGCACCCGACAGGCAGCTCACTGTGACCTTCTCTTTATTCAGCCTGGTGAGAGGGACGTCAGTGTGTCTGACAATAGAGTCACCTATTACAAGAGTATCAGGTGTGTTATTCAGCCTTAAGAGCTGTGACTGCTTGGCACACTGACTTTGTGTGCTATGTGTTGTACGTGTTTTGTTTTGGGGTAGCGTTTGCTTGGATTTCTGCTTTGGAGGTCTCTGTTGCTTAGGTAGATTTTTGTTTAGAGCCTCCGAGTATGTTTTTGTGTTTTTATGTGTTTGGTTCGCTGTTGTTGTGGGACTATGTGATACTGGAATTGTGTTGTGTGAGGTTACCTTCTCCCCCTGACTTGGTTACACCAGTTTTGAGATGAGAGAGTTCAGCCTCCAGTTTGGCTATATGGTTGCATCTCTCACATATATTTGAAGCTGTTTGGAGGAGATGGTTGTCTGTGTACATGAGACAGTTGTAACATTGCCTCAAAATTCCCAGATTCACCAGCTGGACTGAAGAGGAAACCATTGACTGACCTTTGAACATGCTAGAGTAATATAGGGAACTGAATTAAAATGGACCAATAGGGGACAAGGTAATCGTAGAGAGTATAAGAGTAAGTAGTGCTTATGGTTTATTAGTGCTAACTTGTAAAATTACTTATTTGGACCAGTGAGGGGCCTTAGAATGAGAATATGGTGTTTAATTTGAGAGATAGAGCAGTTCTAAGGGAAAAAGTGAAGAGCAGACTTTGTGGAGCCAGGAATAGTTTAAACCCAATTAGGTGGCGCTGCCCGATGTTGCGCTATGCGCAAAAACGCGCAAAACCGCGCAAAAGAGGGTTTTAAGAGAGGGAGATCAAAGAGATAGGAATTGTCCCAAAATGGCCAATAAAACTACAGTTTCAAGGCAGTAACCACTCCTACAGGGGCAGGCAGGCTGCTCAATGTTTATCACTGCCACTGATGAACACAGAGATTTCCCTTTAGCCCAAGCAAACAATGGCCTCCAAGAAACTTACAAACAGTTCAGAACAGCAAATCTGTAACTGAACTTTTTTTAAATCTCAGAAAAGTGGGAAAAAAGCAAGATTTTTTTGTATTTTTTGTTTTTTTAAGGAAAGCAGAGGTTCACAAGTATCAACAAGTTAGAACAGTGCAGTAAATGACCCCACACTTGAGTGCTAGGCCAGAGACAGATAAAATGCAAGTTTTAAGAAAAAAACGATTTTAAAAATAAGTGCAGGCAGGAAATTCAGTAATCAGCTCTAGGTTGTGTTCTAAATACAGTTACCAACACATGCAAGCCTCTTTGCAAATCTGGGCAAGTGGTCATTTAGGTTGCCATAGTTATAGACATTATTTGGTTTAGTTGAGAGAATCTATGCAACAGTAGAGGCCTTAGAGGAGAGCTTGTTATATCTTGTTGGTATACTGATGAGCTGAGAGAAACCCTACAGGTTAATACTGGTAGTAGAGGTATCAGACATAATATGGGCGCAGTCTATGTTAAGGTGCCCAAGAATGATGGTTTCTGGATGCCCAGGATAGTATGTCCTCTGCTGTGCTGATGTTATTGCAAAAGGGGAATATATTTCTGAATAAATACTTCCAATATCCAGTAGCATGCATGAAGTGTGAGTTTACTGGTTACACACTTCATAGATTCATAGACTAACAACCCAGGGGGCCTTTCTAATCCTAGCCAAGTTTTCACAAAAGAATAATGATGTCCTATACCCAAACAGAACGTTAAGGGCTAGGCATTTATAATTTACCTCTGTCCATACGGGGCATGGGTGACAGGCCCAATGTAAATGTCCTATTCCCATTCTACTAGTGTAGGGTGTGCTTAAACCGGGTACTAGATTAACTCAGCTTCACATGGATGGGAAGCTTGTTCCATAGGAGGGGAGGGGCAGTCTCTGGAACACACATCTGTCTCGCCAGCATTTTCTGTTTAAGTCACAGACAAAATTCAGGTCCCAAAACCTGGTATTTTGAGTATGTTTGACTTATGAATATGCAAGTCAGAGGCTGCAATCTCTCTCTCTCTCTCTCTCTATCCTCATTGCAGTATACTCATTTTGCATTGCTCTTCTTCTTTACCATCCTCATCCTCTGTAGCTAACATGGCAGACCTTCACTGATACATAATGTTACCCAAGCCTTTCTGACACTGTGATCTCATTTTTTCCTTTCACTTTCTAGCCTATTTCTTCTCTAGTTACTCCCCTTACTTCACCGACATTGACCCATTTTGTCCCTCTCCCTGCATGTCATTTTATTCTTAACTTAGTCACTCATAAATAACTGTGTCCTTCTGCAACTCCTGATTTGCAATTCATTTTAAAGATTTTTTTTCCTCATATATTTCTCTTCAGTCTGTCAACTGAAGAAAAGCCCACCTCTAGCATGCAAGTTCATTTCATCTAGTCTATACTATCCATTTCCCTGTAACTCTGCGTGCCTGATCCCAAGTTTATATGCTTAATCATTATGCCAGTTTTTAATCCTGCCCATCATCTACTGGCAATTGTCATTAGCAGCATCTCCAAGAAGGTTACTCATACTTTTCAACTGTACAGATTTTCACAGAATGTCCAGATTTTTGCCTCAAAAATTTCTTCCACTTTTCATAAAATTATGATTTTCTAGCAAATCATTGACAAATCATTGAAGCTTTAAGTCAGAAAATAATGGCAGACATTTGAGTTTCAGACTTCATACCCTTCAGAAAATTCATGCTAATGCAAAATTTGTTGTTCTGTCTATCTGTCTACTTTCTAAGTTTGCAAGAGCAATATTTAAAAACTGCTCCTATTTTTGGGGCTTTGCCCCCCCCCCCCATTATTTATGGCTTTTTCCAGATTTCTTGCGCTAAGAGGCTGAGAGGTATGAAGTCACCAGGTTGTCTACCTCTCTATTGCAGGTTTTACCCCTTATGGCCTCCTGTAATACGTCCATGTGAATTATCTCATATAGGTAGTGCTTTCCCCTGCCACTGCTCTTGTCATTGCCCAAAATAGCATCTCCATTGTTAGCACTGGAATACACTGTCCTTATCATGCTTCTCATGACAATTTTTAGGACCCTTCTTATTCATTCTGCTGTTGAATATCCCACCAAAAAGCTTCCCCTTGCCATTCACTCACTCTGTAATCTTTCCACTTTCTTCTTATACTCCATTAACTTTTCCTTTCTCCTTTCCCATCCCACGACTTGGCTTTGTTCCTACCCTTTCTTCCTCTCCCCCATTTTCGTATTCCTCCTTGCCTTCACCTTACTTGTTCACCTTTCCTGTTC
Source organism: Protopterus annectens (assembly GCF_019279795.1). Classification (NCBI taxonomy): domain Eukaryota; kingdom Metazoa; phylum Chordata; order Ceratodontiformes; family Protopteridae; genus Protopterus; species Protopterus annectens. The sequence goes on along the minus strand of NC_056728.1, from coordinate 628,361,269 downwards.
TCCTACACCCATGTTTCTCTCTTCCTTGTTCTCATCTGAAAGCTCTGTCATCTTGTATTCCATTGCCTCCTCTAGTGGGTCATTCCATCAGCCCACCACCCTTTCTATGAAGTAGGAATTTATTTTGTTTAACTTAAACCTAGTTTCCTCCACCTCTTAATGGTTATCTCTTGTTCTGTTTTTTCTTCCAGCTGCTGCTAACTTCCCTGTGTCTGATCATTTTGATTCACCACTGCCCCTTGATGTACCCTTCTATCCTTCTGGTCTCATAAATTAATTGTGCATCCTGCATCCATTCTCCAGACATCTGCTGTGTGTTGTAATCATAACCCTAATCTCTGTCATCTCTGCCTCCATCTGTAGACTATTTCTGCAGATGGTACACCCAGTCTCTCCAACACATTCATGAACCAGATTGTGGCCCCACATTCTGCGTCATACTTCTCAACTGTCCAGATTTTCACAGAATGTCCAGATTTTTATCACATATGTTTGGTCTGTTCCTCTTAAAATCTGAAGTTTTCTTGCAAATTATTGGCAAATCATTGAGGGCTGAGATCAGAAAATATTGTCAGACATTTGAGTTTCAGAATTCATATCCTTTAGAAAATTCATGCCAATACAAAACCAGTTAGTCTATCAACTCTCTAAGTTTGTAAGAACAATATTTAGAAAGTGTCTCTATTTTTGGGCCTTTGTCCCCCGATTATTTGTGTCTTTCTCTAGATTTATTTTGCTAAGAGGTTGAAAGGTATGCTCTGCACTTCTGGCCCACCTTTCTTCCTCCAATTTCCCCATCTTCTTTTGTTTCCCCTATTCTCCACTGACCTTTGACTTGATCTTTTCACTGTCTCTCCCTCTCTCTTTTTCTCTCTGCAGCTCTGTCTGCCTTTGATTCCACTTTGTGAAATCTGGCTAATAACATCTACCTGTTTACACAGTTAAACCATTTCAAAGAGTTATTGTTTCCAGTCTCTCTTTAGGATGACTTTGCAATCTAAGACATATTATTTATTACTTAACACAGTACAGTCACATAGTTATCCATTTGTATTCCTTTCCTTTCACTCTACATATCCTAACCTTTCAGGTCCTTTTAATTACTATAAAACATTTATCAAGTGTTAGTAAAATGTTATCTTTTCTTCTATTAATGCATTTACACCTCACCTCTCTTGCATCTATCTGTAAATACAATTACTCAGTTACTCTCCACGTTCAATACATCCTCCTAAGCCTACCTACAAAATCATTTTATTCCAGTGCGGTAGTTCTTGCATGTTCTTTATAGCCGAGCTGCCCGTATTTCTCTGTATACTAACGATCAGCATATTTAGTAATGCCTTCTGTGATAGGTTACAATTTATAACACAATACAAAATTCACTGATTTGTGGTGTATATAATCTAAATAATCCTGTAATATTAGCCTTTTACTCATGACCTGTAATCTACCAGAAAGTATAATTGATCTAAAACTATATTTCTATAAACCTTATTCATAATATTCACCTGCATCAGCAGCATTTCAATGCATGCTCTACAGTCTCTACTCACGCATGATGCTATGCTATTGCACCCTAGAATACATGCCAGAAATGTAAAACAGTGTGCCCTGATGACTGCCCTGGTAAAAATATATCTTTTTTGAATGCAATGTACAAAATACAAAACTGACTGTTTTTATACATGTACAAGAAAGTGCAAACACACACACACACACACACACACACACACACACACACACACACACACACACACACACACACACACACACACACACACACACACATACACACACACACTCACTCACACACAAACTGTGTGCAATGCCAGTCAGACCAATCTATGCAAACAACTCCTGGACCACCCCACCTCCCACATCCTAGCAGTACAGTTTGGAGTGAGTTATCATAGTGATTGCCGTAACTATCTCTATTGATGGCGTTTTCTCTTCTGCCATTTTTTTTGGTACTTTTGATTAAGATCAGCAGTCCATCTTCTGTTTCACCGGCTTTGCCTAGCAAGCAGAAAAAGCAAATCTGTGTCTGCAGGTGGTAGAGAACTGGTTCGAAAGCTGCAATCCTTCTTGAGACATTGCTGTAAGTGCCAGATAGTATCCATTTTGTATTTGTATAAATTAAAATGTTTCTATAACCATGCTGCATAGATAATTTTTGGTTTAGAACTGTCAGCTGACTGACAGCCAGATGTCTTAGTTATCTGCTTAAAGCAGGGTTTAAGTTTGTTATTACTCTTTTTCCAGCTTACCTGACTTAACATGAGTTATTTTTTAATTAAACGCAATAGCAAAAGCAGTTTTGCTTTCAGACAAGAATAACAGATAAATCAAATATCATATTTCTAGATGCCAACAAATGAATGTATTCCAGATAGCATGGATACAATCCATACTTGAGTATTCTCATAATTTTCACTGAATGGCTCCAATGCAATATTGTATGGGTGCATGATGGGTAGGTGAGATTATTTGGGTATCGGATTCCTGAAAAGAGTTTAGGTTGTGTTAACTGTCACCTGAGGTGCTTAACAGTGGAATATAGACTATGATAATTTATGTAATGCTGCATGTATTTGATAATGCTGAGGGATATGTGGTGCTGCTAATGTTTATAAGCCCAGCTTTAATGTGTATGCATGATTTTTTTTTTTAAACAAGTAACGTCTTTATTAAATTATCACATATGACATAGGCAATCATACATTCATATACTGTAAATGAAAACAAACCATTAGGACATAATTTTAGTTGCAAACATTATACATCACTTATAATCTATCCAGTCATTGTCAGTCAAACACTACATAGCTCATTCAAATCCTGCCTTATTTTAAGCCTTGTTCTACCTCTGCATGTATTATTCCTACAATTCCCATTTTTTCTATGTAATTTGCTCCTAACCTTTTCTAAAGATCTAAATTTCAGTTGTTTATCTCTGTTACTACAGCCAGTCTGTCCTATACTACAGTATTTCTAGTATAGTTGGTTTACAGTTTGATTTCCATTTTCTCATAATTGCTTTTTTTGGCAGCAACCATAATTAGACTAAGGAAGGCTTTACTATGTCTAGGCAATTCCAATTCTGCATCATAGCTCAAAAAAAAAAAAAAAAAAAAAAAGAATTTTCTTCGTTACACCAATTTGCTCACCCAGTATTTCTGACAAAGTAGTCCGCAGGGAATCTTTAAAGTTGCGAACTCATTACACTCCCAGAGAATATGTTCCTAATTACCTCTTTTCTCCCCATCACACCTTCAACATTTGCTGGCTACCCAAGGAAATATTCTTTGGAGTTTACTTGTGATATAAAAATACGTATATAAATATTTCCAAGCAAAAACCTAAATCTTCTAGATTTTGTTGCATATTTGGGAGACATACATATATCCTCCCATTGTTTCTTTGTGAATTGCTTATCTAATCTCTCTTCCCAATCCTTTTGTAACTTCCTCTGATTGATTCTTATAGTTATCATGCAATTTTTGTATGCTCTACTAATCATTCCTTTTTTAACAGCAGCTTCTGTTCTAGAGTCTATTAAAAATTCTACCAGTGTTGGTTTTTCACTTAGGATCCCCATATTTTTTTCTCTTTGCCTATATTTTGACATCAATCCTTGATAGGGAAGGCAGTCTCTAGCCTGAAGTCCAAATAAGTTATTGGCCTCTTCCCATTCTATTACCTTTCCTTCTCATTTGCTCCTAATACCTTGGTTCTTTTGCCAGTTTTCTTCAATCAGTTCCAACCCCTGTTTGCCTATTATCTGTATCCCTAATTGCAATTATCTTCCTTCTCCATTCCAGTTTTGGCTTGGTTCTTAGAATATTTTCTGCTACTTTATGAATATAATATTATATATGGTTATTGTTATTCTCCTTAAGGATCTGCATCCAAAATCCCAGTCTCTCCTTGTTTCTTGATTCCCCTCCATCATCATCATCAGCCCTTTCCACTTTGAATTATAGGTTTCTGCGTGTGCTATGTATAGGAGCCTTACCTGTGCAGATCTGAAATACCCCTTGAAATCAGGTAATTCCAAACCGCCTTGTTCCATGTAAAAAACAGCTTATCCCACTTGACTCTTGTCTTCTCCTCCCAAATAAAATCCTTCAGCTCTTTATTAGTTGCTATCCACAACTTCTCCTCTGGTTGATAAAAATATGCCTGATGTGTGTAAAAAACTTGCGGTACTAAAAACAGTTTAACAGCTTGTATCTTGCTATCCATATCCATATAACAGAGCTTCCAATTTCTCAGTTTGTGTATTAGCTTTTGTTTTGTCTCTCCCCACATATCCTTAGCTGCCACACTGGAATCCTTTTTAATCCATATTCCTTAGTACTTCATGTCATCATGTCCCCATAAATATGGATATTCCTGAGCCAATTCATGTGTTGGGTACATAATTTACAGCTATTCCCTTTGTTTCATTAATTTTGTATACTGAAAATATATTAAACTGCCTCAAAATGTTCTACAACACTGAAATGTCCTTTTCTGGTTTATCATGTATAAAATAATATAATCTGCAAACAGAGCCATCTTTTCTTGATTACCATACCAATTATATACTTGAATTTCTGATTCCCTTATTTTATTTGTCAATGGTCCTAAATATAATGCAAATAACAAAGGGGAAAGAGTACACGCCTGCCTGGTTCCTTTTCTCAAATAGAAATTATTAGAGAACAACCCACCCACTATAATTTTCACTTCCAATCCCTCATATATGCTCCTAATTAACCTTATAATTTTATAAGGGAATTCAAATGTTTCAATTGCCCTGCTCTTAAACTCCCAGTTTACTCTGTCAAATGCTTTCTCAGTATCAAGACCTAACAACAGTGGTATTTTCTTACATTCTCCTTCCCTATGGATAATCAATGTTCTGTTAATGTTGTCAAATGTTTGCCTCCCTTCCAAAAAACACAATGACCCATATCTATCAATTTTGGCATCACCTTTGTTATTCTTCTAGCCATTATAGACATAAACACTTTATAATCATGGGGATTGAAATGGGCCTGTATGAAGCTGAATATGATGGATCTTTACCATCTTTACGTATTATAGCAAACACAGCTTTCTTCCAGGATGCTGGTGCTTCTCCTCCTCTTAAAATACTGTTAAACAAAACCATAAAGATCTTTATTAGTTGTTTTCCCTCCTAGCTTCCAAATTTCCACAGGAATATCACTTACTCCTGGGGACTTTCCTGTGAATTAGGTACACATCATTTTTATCTCATATCCTCCTATCCTGTTAGTAATTGAGTCTCCTCTACTTCTAACCTTGCCATATTTAATTCTTCCATAAACATTTCCATTTGTACCTTTTTTTGAGTTCCATATTTCTCTGCTTTATACAGACGTTCATAAAATTTCCAAAATATTTCTAGTACCTCTACAGGATCTCTTGTTATCTTCCTTATTATAGGCTCCGTAAGGTTGGCAGCAACCCTTCCTACTTTTTGTTGCCTGATTTGTTGTGCTAAAAGTTTTTGTGCTCCAGAGTTATTGCCAAAAACAGTTGCTTAACAGCAGTCTGTTTTTTGTCCTTTCTTTATTGTTCTCCCGGATTTGGAAAATGCTTGGATGCTCTCAGAAAACATCATTTCCTAGCCATTGAAAGAAAGAGGTTGTGACAATGTGAGGCATTTCCATCTGTGCCAGGGAAAATAGGGCAGTGCATGTGTAACATATGCCAGCTCAATTAGCTGGGGTTTTGTAAACAATTTTGAGTCATTTGACTATCACACTGACTTGTACAGATGCTTGTGTTAAAAATGTACCAACGGTGATATTATAACTGATTAAATGTTTATGTTTAAACAAGGAATTTTGGAAGGGAAGAGTAGAAGTTTCTGAAAACTGTTCTATAGCTTTCAAATGTTGTAACAGATCTTAGCAAAGCTTTGACTGTGTATTGTACCAGAGTCAGGTGATCAAATGTGATGTTATACTATAATCAACACTGAGATGATGGAGCTCTCACAGCAGTTTGTTTTGTTTTTCTTTGGAACCTGATATAAAAGACCTATGACAATTATCACAGTCAGTTTAGTAGAAGCTCGTCAACTTGCCTTGTGGAAGTAAGCATCTCAGCATTGCCTTGCTGTACTAATTAACCAAATACAGATTTGCTTTCACAAGCATTTATTTATTTGCTAGAGGAAAGCTTTATTATAGTCAATGTTCTTTTTTATTTATTTATTTGCTTTCTCTTAAAACGAGTTACTAGATTAAGCCAAGGGCCTTAATCCAGTCATTCCCCTATGCAAGAATGAGAAGAACCACATCAGTTTTTCTTGTATCATGGTCTTTTGACCAGACTTTTTTCTTTTACATTGCAGTGACTACCTTTTTAAAACTGAACAAGGAGAAAGAGAAAAGAATGAAAAAAAAAAAAAACAGTTGCACCTGTTTACTTTAGTATCTCCATTACACCTGAAAATAAACTTTAATTCATAGAATGTAGATTGTATTGTGCATTATAAAAATACTACTTTTAAGAACAAAATTTGTTTTTACTTACAGTTAACTCTCTCCCTCCTCTCCCCCTCTCCTAAGTGTTCTTTCAAACATTAATGACATGAAGTAGGGCATATGTTTTAGAGTCCCCTAAAAGTTCAGCAAAGTCAAAAAAGTGCAATATTTCCAGGTTTTCTTGTTCTGTCATGTTTCACAAGTATAATTAATGCTCTGTAATCCCACATTTATTTGTCAATTTCCAAGTTGTTGGTTTTATTCCAGTTTATCTCCATCTGCCATATGCAGTCTCTGCTTCATTTCCAACATACTATCGGTACTTCTAGTCAACTCTTGTGATTTTTACTGTCTCTCAAGAATTTTCTGTTGAAACATTGGAAAAGGTTTTGCTAGCACAGTCTCTCTGTTCTCTCTGTGGTCTTTAGTATCAGAAGATCAAGAAGCAGAATCTCCTTCTGTTTCACAGCTCACTTTTTGTTGGACAAACTTTTATATTTCCTCCTTAGCATGTTCTGCATCAAAAATGTTTTTGTCCCTTCAGTAAAGAATATTTTGAAGATAGCCGAGTATAGCAGTTTGAATCTCATGCATGCTTCTTGACATTCCCTGATTAGTGGAATACATTTACTCCTCTTCTGCCTGGTGTACAGACAGCAATTATTTTCCACAAACACTCTGCTGTCGCCCACTTTTAGTACTATATGCTTCTGCTACACTTTTTCAGAATCAACTCCTTCTGCTAGTAGGATTACATCTTTACTATTAAAGGTCTAAGTTGCTTTCTCATGGCCAGGTTTGGAGCAAACACACAATGTGTCCTTTCAATTAGCAACTCCTGCTGTGGAATACCAGTCCAGTTGCTTATATGCACTTTCATAAAATTAATAGTCTTTTCCTTCTAGCTTCTCTGGTACAGCAGAACATATCCGGTTTTCCCTACATGTTCTGTCCTCAAATTCTATTACTTTATGAAATATCTCCTCTTGAGCAGTCCCATATTCAGATAGCCTTAACTTCATTTTGAGTTCTGATTTTTGCAGTTTTTTCACCTTATCTGAATAGCTGGTTAAAGCTTCTTCCATTTTTTCCAGCCTTTTGTTATTTGAGGTGATATACTACTTCAGTGTTTCATTTATTTTAATCAGCTCTAAGTACATTTGACTTATTTTTTCCTCTAGTTTCCTGGAAGCACCAAAGCTGGAGCTTGCACTGCTTTTTTGTTGAACAGCTGCAGAATTCTTCCCAGTCAATATTTTTTCCTCGTCTTTTGTGATTGATTTTCTTTCAGATTCTCTGAATTTTTTTTGCTGGCATCCAGGCAGTGCAGTTACTAGCCAGTTATTGAAATTTACCCAAAAATATGACTTTACTAGCTCTCTTCAGAGTTTCGATTTTCTCACTGGAAGAGCTGAAATTAAGCTGTTACTCAGTGTGCAGCCATCTTGGAAGTCCTCTGTATGCATGAATCTTAGTGTGCTTTCCTAGATAATAAGTGCACTTTTACCGAGAACTCCCATACAGGGAGTAGCCAGGATTTCTGGAGCTGTCCATCAGCTTCTAGAGCATTGACTCATCCACCAGTGTGACTTCCACTGCCTGACAATGGGTTAATATACACTTGTAACAAACCACCCTGCTGTACAGCTGTGAGACACATCTATACATCAATGTAACAATGCACTACAAACCAAAGACACACACAGACATTGGTGTTTGGTTACAGGACACCATTTGTGAAATGTTTTATTGTACACCTCTGACCTTACATCAAGGGAACTAGTAACAGAGACACTCACACTACACCACCTGCAGGTGCAGGCAGATTAGGTTATATCACTGCACATACCAGCTCGTGACACATATGATGGGCAAAATAATAATGAAAACAAATTCTTGATAGGAGGGTGCAAAGTACCAGAAGGCAATTAAACATTTAGATGGTACAGAATCTTGAGGCTTCTAGGGATGCCCTTGAAAATGCAGTATGTTGTTCATTTACACAGAGTGAGATCTAACTAAGGTCTGAATAAAAAAAAAGTGTCCTTAAAGTTATCTGCTATTCCTAACTTTTTAAATTCTGAAAATAGGTCTTAATTCCCCTTTACTCATTTCTTATCAAACCCATTATTGAATACAATATACCTTTTGGCATGTATTTTTCTAAACATACCACACAACTTGAGAGACCTCAGAGATTCATAACTAAAAAGATCAGTGGCGTCAAAAATCTTAGTTATCATGACAGACTGGCAGCTCTTTCTCTGTACTCAGTCTCTTACAGACTCCTCTATGGAGATCTATGTCTAGCCTTTCTTGCCAAGAAAGATCCAACCTTATTTGATTGCCTATTCCTTCATACAACTAAGGGTACATAAAATAGTCAATTGAAGGAACTAAGCCTTCAGCAGCAGATAAATAAGACAAGTCGGTGTGATAGAGTCATACTCCAGTGTATCCCTCACCTCTGAAACAAGCTTCCATTGCAAGTCAAGCAGAATTGCACCCTTGCTATTTTCAAGGTAAACTCTGATTATTGCAGGGTCAGCCTCAAATTCTCTCCCAGTCTATCTTGGCTTGACTGTCTTGAAGCTAGAGGGAAATTATGAATAGTTTTTTGGCTAGGCTTCTAATGCTCTGCATACCAATTGCCTAGCATTTACCTATGAACTTATGAACCTGGGAATTATGCATGCCATGTTGTATATGTACATTGCTTACATTCCTGAACAAAGTAAAACATCTCTACTGATGTTCTTCTTAACTCTTTATAGTTACATCAAAAATTAGACTAGCCTTTGTCTGATAGTCATTCTTAATTATTGTGACAATGTAATAATATAAACAGTGCAGCACATTGACACACAGTAAGTAATCCTGCATTTCAGAGGTAAATGTTGCTTTTTGTGAAGGAGGGAAATGTATATAAGGCTGTACATGCATGTGAATGTAAATATGACATGCTGGAGGGATACATTTATTTCTCAAAGTGTCTCCTATCTCTGGAATCATCTACTATTGCATGTAAAACAGAATGTTGCCTTTGACAGCTGGATGGGTACTTGTGAATTCATAATGGGCCTGACTTGTTTTGCCTTCCTGAAGACAGAAGGTGCCCTATGAGGGTGGGTGCTGGTAGGATGATTATGGTCCATGATCTGAGTCTGCCTTGCAAACTCTATGAATCTATGGATATACTGAATCTTTGAAAATGATCTTTGAGGAAAACCTTTGGCATCCATAAATGAAGTAGGCAAGCTATTCTTCTATTTCATCTCTTCTGTCTACCATGTAAATAGTTCCATATCCAATTTATTCAGGATGACAATGCAGCCATTGTCAAAAAGATGATTGATTAGGAGGGAGTGATCTGTACTTGCATAGATCTAAGAATAATACCGTGTCTTTCTTTCCATCCTCAGTCCCTTCCACAGGAATTCTGATACTACAAAGAGTATCTTGTACCTGACTTCCTGAAACATCATTGAAGAACCACAGATAATGAATGACCCCTCTTCCTTTATTTTGAAACTCGTTCCTTCTTTTCCTTTTTCACTCCCTTAACTCCCTTTTATGTCTGTCTCACAATCATCTCTCTAACTCATCCTTTGCCTGTTCCTTCAGCTGCTTATCTTCAGGATGTTTCCACTGTAGTAAAAGCAACCCTTAGGAAGCACATTACTTTAATTCTCACCTCAGTGTGTCTAACCTCTGCGTCTCTTGACCTTGGACTTTTGTGACTAAATGATCATAGTTCCTCCTAGGATTTTCCAACTCTTTCCTTCTCTTACACCTTCTGCTTGAAATGAGACAAGACACCAATTTAAAGAAATCCATGCCTACATCTGACTGGCACAGGTTAAATATTTCACAACATGAAACACCAGGTCATTGTTTGCTCTTAAATTATATTGCTATGGCTGTAAGTTAACTTGTTAAAAACAAAAGAAAAAAGTAAAGAACATAATCAGAGAGAATTTCCAATATGTATGGCCTTAAGATTTCTAAAATATGGTCTGTGCTGTGATTTTTTTAGTGAAGTAAGATAGCAACTTGTGGAATTTCTGAAAAGAAGTTGACAATGTTTGTATAAGATTTCCTTTCATAGGGCACCATCTAGTGGTGTGTAACTGTATTTGCAATGGATACTCTCCTGAACAGTATTAGTGCTAGAACATTGTAAATTATCTCCATACAGATATACAGATCTCAGTTCCATAATTCAACAAATCAACACACACACGCACATACACGCGCACACACATACACACACACACTGGAAGGCAGCTGCTACTGCATTTCAGGAAATCTATGATGGAGGAGAGTGCAGCAGAGCTGGAGAGAGGCACAGGGGAAAACCTACTGAAGGATGTAGAGGGAGATTAAATAACTGTTACAGAGTTGAAAATGGAAGACTGGAGACAAAAGGGCTGATAAATTTGATGAACCAAGCAGAGCCAAATGAAGGAGAATAATCAAGATGGAGTGACACTGTGGGGAGAGTATTAGAGAGGAAAGAAACTGAGAGATTGGAAATACAAACAACAGCTGGTAAAGGGAAAACAGTGGAAGTATTTTCAGCTGGTGGAGTAGCAAGCTTTCAGTGTTTTCCACTGCAACTGGGTTTTTTTGTTACAAGAAAAAAAAAGTTATGCAGCTGCAGCAGGACAAGGAAGCATGGAAGAATGGACTGAGAGGGGAAAGCAGTTGCTGTTTCTCAACAGCTACAGAGAAGATGATCAGTGGTAATAATAAAAAGTAAAATCGATGGTGGTATGAACAGGTACGAAGATAGTATCATAGATAGTTTTATTTTGCCACTAGGATTTAACATTAAAGATATAACACCATTAATTCATTTGGAAAGTGACCATTTTTGTGAAGTGACATTTGAAATAATTAACTTGCTGGAAAAAATTGAAGACTGAGACTGAAAAAAAAAATGCAGTAACACCATAAAAATCTATTTATTTCAGAGCTTGGTACTGCAACTGAAAAAGAATATAAATGTACAATTTAGGGCTTCAGTTGTGGATGAGCATGAGTTAAAACTGTTTTTTATTTCACTACGTAGTACATGAAATTAAAAAAATTATGTGATGAAAAAACTGCATGGACTGGAGGTTGTAAAGAATGGTAAAACTCAACATATTTTGAATACAATAACTTTGAATGGTAAGAGAGGATTTGTTAAGTACTGAGGCTGGGGATGAAAAATCATTTAGTACAAGATGGTGGCATATGAAGGTATGGCCAATGCAGGGAGAGGGGACTAACAGCAAAAAAAACTAATCCTTTTTGTAGAAAATGTAAAAGATTTGCACATGTCTGATTTGGCTCTTCCATATTAGAAAAGGAAAAAGTAGACGAACAGGAAGGTTCAGAAGAAAGATAAACAGTAGAAAATATTATTATAAATGTTGAAAGAGAAGGTGGTATGGAAATGGGATACTGAAGAAAGGTTAAACAAAGAAGACGTAGTTAGAGAAGAAATAATTCAAAGTGAGCTTATTAATATACAGGAAGAGAACAGCTTTACAATTTTAAAAAGGGAAGAGTAAGATGAGGGACAATTGGAGACAGGAGAAGAACAAGAACAATATAGTGAAAAATCAATTGGTGGGGGACTTAGTAGAAGGAAAAGAAAAATAAGATCTGGAAGTAAAACACAAAAAAAGGAAAAGAAAAAGAGTGATATGGGAATTTTAACATTAAATGTGAATAGCGTTAGAAATGATATAAGAGGTTTGATGGGGGCAGAATGCTGTAGAAAATAAAAATGGATGTTTTTTGTTTGCTAGATACCAGATGTAACAAAGAAGACAAATGGGAAAGAATACAGGCAGTATTAGTGGGGGGGGGTTGATCTGTAGGAAATGAGACATGTCTCGGTATAAGAATTCTTACAAAAATGAAGAAATAAGAATTTTAGATGTAACAATAATGGTACAAAGAATGATAGTGATATGTGATGTGAGAATGAGACAAACATATAAGATTAATAATGATTTATGTATATACTAATATGATGGAAAGTAAGTGGTTTGAAGAAATCAAAAAGTTAATGTTAATAAATATGTCAATAGTGAGGAGGTTTTTAACTGCAATCTGAGGAAAATAATGAAAACAATAAGACAGTTATTAAGATGTTAAGGGAATTAACGAAATTTGGAGATTGAAAACTAGGAAAAATAGAGAATAGACATATAAAAGTGGAATTTTTAAGAATGAAGTTGATTATATAGTTTACTCTAAAAATATATAAGAAATAACAGGGGGAGTACAGATGTCAGAGTTTTCAGATCACAGCATGGGCTACAATAGGAGAAGAGAGCAAAATAGTAAAGAAGGGAAATGGATAAAGAGATAAACTGCAGACATTAAAAAGGAGGAAGACATGATATGGCAGAAAGAAATATTATGGAAAGGTCATATGACAATGAGACAATGTTATAAAAATGGACACAGTGGTGGGTAGTATATAAGCAGAAGCATAAAAATGCATTTTGAAGTAGAAGGAAGAATACAAAAGAAATAAGATGAAATATAAAGGCATTTCACATAATTATGAAAAAGAGAAAGAACAAGGAAGTGACAAAATAAGGGAGATAGTAAAACATATGTATGAAAACTGGAGGAAAAGTAAAAATGATGTTACATAGGCAAAGATGTTATTCTGAAAGGAAAGAAATGGAAGGTTTTCCCCTTATTTAAGTAAAGAAGGAAAATGAGAGAAGGGAGGATGGATGCTATCTTAGATGGCAAATGAAAATGCTAACAAGAAGATATTATAGAGGTGATAGAACATTTTGTAGAGAAAATGTAAGAAGAATAGGAAATTGATGGACAAGAAGAATGGAAAGGGAAAACATCTTAACAATTAAGGATATTTTTTTTAGAAAATGACATAATGATAGAAGAAATAAAAAAGGTAATAAAAGAAGGTAATCAGTGCCAGGATAAGAAGGTATAAGTTAAGAGTATTATCAGGAAATCAATAAAGATGAAAGAGAAGTTTAAAAAAAAAACAAAATGAATGGATGAATGAAAGTATAACAGAAGAGGACATATGTGGTGGAGTGATAAAATTTATATGGGAGAAAACATGAAAAAAATATATAAAAATGGAGGCCCATAAAACTAGGAAATACTGAGTATAAAAAAAATGTCTGAGAACACTACAAAAAAGGATGGAGAAATTATTGGCTGAGGTAGTAGGAGTAGCATTTTATGGTATAAAAGGAGGAGAGGTGAAATAAATGCTAATTATAGAGAAAGAAGTAGTAGAAATGATACTGAAAGAAAATAAAGAAGTAAGACTGATAGCATGTGGCAGAGATAAAGCATTTGATAAAGTGAGCCATGAAGCAATTTGGCAGATTTTAGAGGCATACAACACAAGAGAAAAATATTAATATAATAAAGAAATGTTATGGAAATGCATTGGTACAATTTATGGTAAATGGATGGATGGGGAAAAATCAGTTTTGAGACAGGAGTAAAACAGGGATGCCCAATGAGTATGCGCTTATTTGTATTAGTAATGAATGCAGTAGTACAGACATGCATGTATGAAATGAGGGAGGCAAGATACAAGATGGAATGAAATGTTATATTACTAATATGTAACACGTATGTAGATGATTTAGTTCTAATAACAAAAAAAACAAGGGATGTATAAATAAGGCTTCAATAAGAATTGAAAAACTGTTCAAAATAGCCAGTCCACATTTAAACAAAGTGAAGTTTAAGGGATTTAGTGAAATAAAGTAAAAAAAATAAATAAATGGAGTATATTTGACAAGAAAGAAAGTAAAGATTTTGAGAGTGGCAATTGATGAGTATGAAAGAGTAATAAGTGAATGGAGTGAGATACTGGAACAAATAAAAATGTTAGTTTGGTAGAACATTTTTTTTACTTATTTCAGAAAAATATATATGCTGAATACATATGTATTAGGAAAAATAGCATTTTTAGGGGGAATATATATATATATATATATATATATATATATATATATATATATATATGTTCCCACTCAAATGGAAAAAGAGTTATTAGAGGTTTCTTTTTTAGCTTCATTTGGGGCTTAAGGCTGCCCCTGGTGAGAAGAGGGATAATTTATAATTAAAAAGAAGAAGGTGGTTTGAATTAAAAATACAAATCTAGGGTTATATTTAGCACCTTTGTATTTATTTTGGGTAATAAGAAAGGTAAAAGAAAGGCAAAAAGAAATGATAAGTAGGATGCTGTTTGAAAAATATAAATTATGTATGGGAAAACAATGGGAAAAGAAACAAAAAAGGGGACAAGAGGGAAGAAAAACAATATAACAAAAATAAAATTATGGTGGTTAAAAGTAAGTGAGGTCAATGGGAAAAGAAAATAATGGTACAATACGAGTTTAGAAAAAAAAACATTTTTGATCTTTACATGAACTAATTAAAAGAAGATGAAAAAAGGCAATACGAGAGAAGAAAAGTTAATTTTTTTTTATAAAGCAGAGGATTTTTTGTGGAGGA
Source organism: Protopterus annectens (assembly GCF_019279795.1). NCBI lineage: Eukaryota > Metazoa > Chordata > Ceratodontiformes > Protopteridae > Protopterus > Protopterus annectens. Next base: position 628,346,240 of record NC_056728.1, on the reverse strand, counting down.
TTCTGTTATAAAAGTTATTGGTGAAAGGGAACATGAATATAAGGGGACGGAGGAAAGAAAATGTGTTGACTGTAATGATGAAAAAAAACGGCAAAACTTTTTTTGGATTATGAAAAGAATAAAACATTGGGGAAAAGTTTAAAAACTAATATAGATGGGAAGGGTTTAAATGTCTAAATATGAATATGATATTATACAGGAAGTATGATAAAGTAAAGAAATGTTATCTTGATAAATGTGACAAAGCACTGTTTGTGACACTGTGGGTGCTGTGAAATAATATGTGAGAATTTGTTATAGAACAAGAAATTGGAAACGTGATGCATTAGCTGAAATAAGAAAATGGTTGTGCAAGAAAGAAAGGGGGTGGAGCAAAACTATAAAATAAAAATAATGAAAACATAGAACCATTTAATTAAGTTCTTTTGTATTTATAAATTGTAAATATTTTAAGTAAGAATATAAAAAATGAGTATGTAAATAATTGATTTATTTTTTTATATATATAATATAAAATTAATGTAATATTAATAAAGCAACCCTGCTCTTTTCTGAGTAGTAAGTGGTGCCAGAGGGTGGTCACTAGTGCTGAGAGAATTCCAAGACAGAGGAAGAATTAGACATTGTTTCTGGAGAACGTTTGGCTAGAGAATCAGAAAGAGATGAGCTCTTAGTTACAGAGTTGGAGCGCAGACGTTTGGATACAGAGGTGCTGGAAAATTTAGTGAAGTAAGGAAACTCAGATGAAGGAGAGGAGGTGAGCTGGAGTGCTGTGTTGGATCAAGTCTTATAGGAATAGTCAGATAATAAAGTTGGTAATAATGTAGAGAAGCAGATTACAGAGGCTGAAAGTACAGAGGCATATTTGACTGATGGAGTAATCAGTTTTAAGTATATGCCTCTGCAATTGGATACTTAGGATGACAGAAATGAGTGAAAGAAAAAAAATACATGTGTAAGTGTTGTAAGTCAAAAAAAAAAACAAGAAGCAGTGAACAAGGTGAAGACAGGTGTTTGACGGATGCTGACGGGTAGTAACTTCAGAAAAAAACAGAAAAAAAAAGACCAGTGGTAAGAATAAGAACTTAAACTAGTGCTAGTATGCACATGGTTAGCATTATGATCAATATTATATTGCCATTAGGGTTTACTTTAAGACAATTTGGGGTCAGAAGACATCTGTGAAGTAACTTTTGAAACTTTCTTCCATTGGCAGAAAAGTGTATGGGTGAAATAGGAAAAATAAATAACATATCACATTGGAAAGGCTTTATTTTTCAGAACTTTGGCTTGCTGTTAAAAAATTGACTGTGCAATTCAGAACTTTGAAAAATGAGGAATTTAAACAATTTTTTTCTGACAAAATGTAATTTAGTACACAATATTAAGAAAATGTATGAAAATAGAAAGGTCTGCCACATAAATAGGACATGTTAGAGGGACATGTATGTTTCTCAGAGATTACCTTTTCTCTGGAACAAGCTTTCCATCCAAGTGATACAGAGCTCTTTGCGAACCCAATTCAAGCATAACTTAGACCAGTGGATGGGGAATCAGAAATTTACCCCTTGTCTGGCACCTATGTTGCTAGTAGACAGGCAGCTTGTAAGTGCTTGACCACATATGCCTAAGATTAAATATTCTTCTTAAAATAACACTAGGGTATAAAAATATCTCAGATACATTTGGGAAGCATGGGTAGGCTTAACCCCCTCCCCTGAGGTTGTTAGCCTAGTAATCATTTGTGAACCTATGTACAGATAGGGGGGATGGAAAGTGTGAGTTACACTGTATCTCCATGATAGAAAAATACAGTATATTTTAAATAATATGATAGCGACTGGGAAAGGAGCAACTATTAGGTATTGTGGTCAAATGAAGGCCTGTTTCTATTGTGGGGATGAAAAGCATTTGGTTGAGGAATGCATAAAAATAAAATTTGGGCAATATGGAGGAGCAAGGCCACACTGCTGAGAACTGTAAATCTTTTTGTAGGTGTGTTAAATACCTAGAACCAGGACACAGTGCTCTGCAGTGCTTTGTGTGAAAATTCATTTGGGGACTTGGAGTGAAGCATATAGTCCATTCCCAAGTTTGGAGCCTGTTCTTAGGGGAAATTGCGTGTTCTATCCCTGCTTTCAGTGACGCTTCCTTACCAAAGACAGTGGTGGAGGATTGAGGCTCCTTAGTTACTGCCCCGGGTTTAAGTAGGGTGACATCACATCACATAAGTGAGGAAGAAAGTGACAGAAATATGATTCAAGGTATAGAAAAACAGGAAGGGGAAGGAATAATGTTAGTAGAGAATCATATTCAGAAAAACAGAAAAAAGTATGAGAGGGCAAGTGAAGAAGAACATGGTGACTCAGAAACAGGAAGAAAAAGAGCAGAAAGAAGTTAAATCTATTAGATGGAGGATAACAAGAAAAAATAGAAAAATAAAAGCAGGAGAGAAAAAAGATGTAAAAAATGGAAATGGATGATTTAGGTATTTTTTGGACTAAATGTAAATAGTATGAGAAATGAAGTGAGGGCTTAATGGTTGTTGGGTAGTATGAGAAGAAAAAGATGGATGCACTATTTTTACTGGATACAAAATGTGTTAATCAAGAAAAGGAAATAAAAATTAAGCTGTATGGGAAAAATACTATATGGTTAGTAAAATATGAAACATGTTCTGGGTTATGGATGTTAATAACAGATAAGAAGATGAAGCAAAAATACCGGATATAGTAACTAAGATACCAGGAAGGGTGATAATATGTGGTTTGAGAAGAAATGGAAATTGTATGAGGTTAACAGTAATATCAACATATATTCCAAAGAAAAACAAATGTTTGAAGAACTAAAAAAATATGTGACAGTAACCATGTCAATAGTAATAATTGGGGACTTTAGCTGTAAGGTAAGAAAAGAAAAAGAATGCAAGATGTAAGGTTACTAGAAGAAGTGATGAGATGTGAAAATGAAGCTAGGAAAACGTAGATAGTGGACATACAAAAGTGGAATTTTTAAAACACTGGTAGATTATGCTATGTATTCAGGTGACATAAAGGAAGTGGCGGGTGTGGGTAGAAGGAGAAGAGTTTTTTCAGATCAGAAAGCAATATAAGCTGTGTTTTGAGATAATGAAGAAATCATAAAAGAAGGCAAAGGAATAAACTGGTTAATAGGAGATGTAACTAAAAAGAAAGAAATGAAAGAGTAAAGCAGTAGATTATGAAAGGATCATATAACAACAAGAATATTTTATAGAAAATGTACAAAATGAGGGATACTGTTTAAAGATAAATATAAAGAATTATTTTTTGGAAATAGAGAGAAGGGTAAGCAAACAGAAGTATAGTGGAATATGAAAACATAGTGAACGATTTTGCGAAAGAAGTATAAGAAGGGAGTAATAAAGAGAAAGAAATAGAAAAGAAATTGTGTGAGAAAAATAAAGAAAAAATAAGACAAGATTGTATAGACATTAACATTAGGAAAAGAAGGAAAAAGTTTCATTTTTCTAATATAAGAGGTAAAACAGGTGAGGGTAAGATAGTAGGATATATGAGAATGGGGTAATAAAATATAAACAAGATGAAATTGTGGAGATGGTAGAAAATTTTGTAAAAACAATGTATAAGGAAAAAGTTGAAAGGAGAGTCAGAAAGTAAAGAAAATTTTGGCTACAGTAAAATTTAAATGAGAAGAAAGAACTGGATTGAAAACACTGGAAGAGATAAAAAGAAAGAGAAGAATAATCAGCATAAGGCTTGGATAGATTCAGTTATAAATATTATAAGAAGATGAGTGAAAGGGAAAAATAAATATTTGCTGGAATAAAGAATGAATGGTTAGAGGAAAGGATAGAAGATGAAAGGACGTATGCTGGGGTGATTACATTTATATGGAAGAAATATGACAAAAATATTAAGAATTGGAGGCCAGAATCACTGAGGAATCACTAGGGAATACGGTTATTAAAATCTTAATCTTTATGAAAATAATACAAAAAGAATACGGAATCTTTTTGGAACAAGTAATACTGGAAGGGGTATATGTAATAAAGAGAAAAATAATCCATGGAAATGTTAATAATAATAACAGAAGTAAGAGATGCTATTTTAAGGGCAAATAAAGATGTAAGGTTGGTTGAGCATGATGTAGCAAAAGCAATTGACTTAGCAAGTCATGATGCAATGGTGGATGTTATATGGGATTATGGGGTTTGGAGAAAAAAAGTATTAAGGAAGTAATATGAGATGTTTTGGGTGAGGGTTATGTTAAATAGTAGGATAGGAAAGAAAATAAAAATTGAAAATGGTATGAAACAACGGTGTACACTGAGTATGTGTTCATCTATGCCAGTAATGAATCCAATCATACAAACATATATTGATGAAATTAGAGAAGCAGGATGAGAAATGGAAAAAAATGACATAATACATGTGTATCTTTCTTATGCAGATGATTTATTTATTGTAAAAACATTTAGCATAGATGAGGGAAACTGTGACAACTGTGGAAAGGGGGGTTAAGTAAATCTGGATTATGGTAAAGTAGGTCAAAACGTAAAGAGTCTGCTGAAATACAGAGGAGAAATTGAATATATTTTACTAGAAATGAGATAAACATATTAGGAATCTGGCTGGGTGAAAGCGGGAAAATATCAAAACAATGGAGAGAAAATTTGAATGAAGTAAAGACGTCAGCTGGGAAAAACTATTTAACATTTAAAAAGAAGGTATAAATGTTAGATATATGTATACTGAGAATGTTGGGATATTTGGGAAGTGTGTGTAGATAGAAAAGTAAAAAAAGATAAAAGGGAGTGGTATCACAATAATATAAAACTATTATGTAATATACCCAGTGATATCAAACAGTAGTATCATTAATGTCTGAGTACACCAACATTTTAACCTAACGTAACTTTTATTCTGTACAAAATGGCAGCTGTGTAGAAACAATGATAACAGTTCTGTCATCGTGAAGACACTGGCTCTAGTGCTAGTTGAAAAGTGTTATGAAATACATTCATTCTTAAAACAGTATAATACATATTAACTGTATATACAAACTCATACAACCTTACATTACTTATCTTATCATCACAAACTCCTTCAAAGAGGAGATGCTACATCAGTTTACATCATGGAGAGATGTGAGGTGCTAGGGCAGTTCAAAGACAGGAGCAAATGAGTTAATCAGGCACTAGGAAAAACAGGATGGCAATCTTGATGGGGACCAAAATCAATATGTAGAAAATAAAGCTGGCAATTTAGTGATATGGAATGTAACTCTTTAGTTGAGACTGCCATAACCAGATGCCACAGCTGAAAGAACTGAAAGAGGCTAGCCCCGATAATACTTCAGTGCTGACTATAAGACAGGACTTGATTCCACAAAACTTTTGCAGGTCTTCTGAGTTTCTTTTTTTGTTTGCTAAGCTACGTGTTTTTCAAAGTTTATATTTGATCTTGATTAAAGCTAAGCTATTTGAGAATGGGAACCAGCTGAGCATTAATTCAAGATGCAGTTATGAGTCTCAGTTTTGGAGAGCATTTATCTCCTGTATGAAAGTATCAGAATAACAGTACCTTGGTTGTGGAGCCAATTACTATTGCATCATTAGAAGCAAAGATTTGGAGAAGAAATGCTTTGTGTCTGTGAGTGATGCTGGTCATCCTCTCAACCTCTTACTGCAAGAAATTTGGACAAAGCCTGAAATAATGGGGGGACAAGGGTCCAAAAATAGGAACATATTTTAAATATTGCGTTTATAAATTTAAAAAAAAAACTGTTATTAGAAAATGATTTGAGTTAGCATGTATTCTTTGAAGGATGTGAAGTTTAAAACTGAAATGTGTGTCATTGTTTAGTGACTTCAGTCCTCGGATCATTCCAGAAATTTGCCTGAAAACTACAAAATCTGGACAGTTGAGCAGCATGATGATGGTGAGTATCATCGGCATATTAGATCAGTAATGCTGATCTGCGATTCTTCAAAACATCATTCATGAATGAAGAAAGTACAGCAGCTACTTGTACAAATCACAGTATTCTACTGTCACACCATCGCGAAGCATGATACTCTGTATTAGAGTCCTCAGCCGGGAAAAGGCAGATCCTAAATCGGCTCCAGATTTATGAGAGTGAGAGTGGGGAGACTGCAGACCTTGCAAACTAACATACCCAGCTTAAGGTATCTGCAATACCTATGGCTGCACGAGACCCCGTTAATCATCTTTGACTGTGTGGTGGCTCCATAAATGCTGCTGCCCCTTCTGGTTGAGGAAATATGAAGAGAACAAATGTATTAATTTTGTGATCACACTCTTTAACCTGGTGCGTTGTCACCTCACAGTAAGACGTTGTCCTGTTCGATTCTCAGCTAGAGCGTCTTCTGTGTGGAGACATGCGTGAATGGGCGTACCTTCGTTGAAGGTTGTGCATCAGGGCTGGCAACTCGGCATGTAAAAATCTACTGCCAATCATTAGCGGACCGGAGTTCCGCTGTGGCGACTCCTAACCGGGAAAAAGCCGAAAGACACAACAACAACTCTTTAACCTGAGCAGAGCTGTGATATGACCCTGATAGTATAAAGCTGTTAATGAACATCAAGGTAAGCACTACACAGGCCAGCAGCTCAGACTGACTGATTTTAAGAAGAGCTGATACTTCCAATTTATAAGGATTTCTTTTTCTTTCAGGGAGTTTTATAAATACTGACAGAATACCAGATACTACAACTTTTAGCTTCTTTGCTGAATAATTCAGCGCAATGTCAAAAGTAATATTAGAATAAAGGCTGAAAATCAGGAACACATTTTAAATATTACTGTAATTCAGTTAAAACTTAATAGAATAACATATTTTGCATCAACATGCATTTTTGAACAATAAAAAGTATAAAACGGTGATGTCTAGATTTATTGACTGTCTATGAAAGACAAAGCAAAATTATAAGCAAAATCAGGGAAAGTCTGTAAAATCAGCGACAGTGACAGGTATGCATTACTCCTCAATGAGGTAAATAAAAGTGACTTATCCCTACTGCTGTTTGACGACTGCTAAGCAACAGTCACCTACTTAGTGCGGGGCAGCAGCAGTGTTGCACAATATATTATTTGTTGAAATAAGTACAAATTTAGTATTGAAATAGCTTATGCTTGTGTGTGTGTGTGTGTGTGTGTGTGTGTGTGTGTGTGTGTGTGTGTGTGTGTGTGTGTGTGTGTGTGTGTGTGTGTGTGTATTTAAAAAAATATTGGTGATTTTTATCTGTTCAAGTACCTATAGTGCCAGGACACATATATTATTTTTCATGGTATCAGTAAAAATGCAGCTAACAATTAATTATGTTTCAAAAGTAAGACTTAAAATATATCACAAAACATTCAGCCATTTACATCATCTAAGAGTCTGGTGGCCCCAAATCCCCAGACTGCATAAGTGGATAAAAGGCCTATCTTAATCATACTTGACTGCATGGGTATCCCACAAAGGGTTTTACTGGCTGGGGAAAATGAAGATAAGAAAAGTATTAATTTTCTGATTATGTTGTTTAACCTGAACAGGGCTGTTATTTGACCCTGTTAGGATAAAGCTGATACTGGCCCTGCTCTCAACCACACCCATTCTAAAACCAACCCTGCCCAGATGTGTGTGTACAGAAATCTACTGTAGGTGATGTGGGGGGCTGCAGATTGTTTTGTGATTACTTCTTTAGTTTTCATCACAGTCAAATCTTAGAGATGTGTGCAGGAGCTTTTTTTCACTTTCCTCACAATCACTCATCAAGCCTGTATACAAGTGGCTGCCTTAGCAGTAAGGAGTGAGGAGGCATGTTATGTATATGTATGTCAACAATCACTTGAAATACTGTGGCCATTTGAACATTTGCTTTTATCCCAATCTAACACCAAAGGAATGCACAGGCAGTGACTATCTTTTTGGAGGGTTAGAGGAGCAAACAATATTCCCAGATAGAACCAGTGTATGCTCACAGCAATAGACTTGTTAGTTTACTGTGAGCTACTATTCTGTCAGCTTTGAACTTCAAGCCTTGGACACAACTTGTGTCTTCCTTCAAAGAAAAAAAAAATAAGACTGAAATTCCCTTCTTACGCATGATTTTTGTTTAGGTGACTATTGGATTAAAAGCTTGGCAAACTACCTAAAATACATCCCAGAGCAACTATAACCCATACTATGGCTTCTGGGGGCACTGGCTTTATTGAGTTATTTCCTAAATGGGTATTACTGCGATGTCTTGGTCAGGAAAGGTGTGTTTAAAGGATGCAAGGAAAATAAAAGCTATTAACAACACTGAACTTCTTTCCTTAATCATAATTTCTGTTCCAGCTATCATCAGATGAAAAGGTTGTGTAAAAAGAAAAAAAACTTTAAAACACACTTCAGAGCATATATAAAGTTATGGCTTCTTGAAAAAGCTGCAGAGTAGGGCAAAATGTAAGAAAAGGGAAAAAAAAAGTAATGCATATGCTATGGGGAGCCCAATGGGGAAAAACAGAGGGGAGGACTGGAGTGTGTGTGTGTGTGTGTGTGTGGGGGGCAATAGAACATTGCAAGAGTACCATTTCACCTAAGTTCAGACAGAGTTACTGTAATGTATCATTGTTGTAACTACATGTCTATAACTGTGTATGTTCCTTTGTGAGCTGGGCCAACATACTGTTGTACACAGGTCTCTTCTAATTTTAGCATATTGCAGCTACAGGTCAGTCTGTGTGTACTACTAGGTTGCTCAGGAGGGATGGCAGTGATGTGTGATACTTAGACTGAAGTACCTGGGCAGCCCCCAACCTGACATTTGTTGGGGTCCCCTAAAATGCTAACACTGGTCCTGCCTCACAGACTTTGCTTCTTATAGGTTCATAGGTGTTTACTAAGCTAATTACCACAAGGGCCTTTTTAAGCATAACTATGCATTCCAAATTTCTGACAAGTTCTGGTACCCTTGATAAGTGTAAGCATGGGCTTGGGAGATGAAACATTTACAAGCAGGGGCCTGGGAGATGAGCCATTTATAGGTCGCCTGTGTCCATTAGATACATAGGTGCCAAACCAGGAAAGAATTTCCTTTTCCCAATCCAGTTATCCAAGTTATACTTGAATTGGGATAGGGAGGAACTCTGCTTCACATTGATAGAGAGCCTGTTCCAGAGAAGGGTTAGTCTCTGGGATATATACCTGTCTCTCCGGCAGGTCCTATTTATATCACAGGCAAGGTTTAAGTCTTTAGAATGGGTAATTCTAGTGCTGTTTGTTTTGTGGATATGCAGGAGATCCATCAGAGTGCACTCAGTTTCACTATTTGGAAAATTAGGATGTATTTCAATGTATTGTTTTTTTATCTATTTAATATAGTATATATTTTACGTATTTAATATAATTTTATGTTATTAAAATATAGCTGAACTCTTCTTTATTAAAATTCTTGTCAGAAAAATAACCATTAACTGTCAAGTCCTCTAAAGGAGTTATTCACCTCAAAATGTCATCTTATGGTTAATTCTTATATTTTTATATGTCTCTTCCTACTTCTTAAAACATTCTAACTAAAACATAAGAATATTAATTGTTATATTTTATATGTTTCTTCCTACTTCTAAGAAAATACTGAATTGTGAGTAAAGCAGTATAATATTGTATTCTGTCTAGCTTTATTTTGGGGTTTTAAGCTTAAATGAGAGACATTAGTGACTGTTAAGTAATGTGTAAGTCCTTTGACATGTAGTAAAAAGATGTAGATTGTGGTGTGGCAGTAAAAGAGTAAGCTGACAGAATGGGCACTCCAAATAAACCCCTGTTAAATGAGCCAAAAAGCTAGTACTGCGAGGTATTCCTGTAGTACAGCGGGTAAAGCACCCATGTCAACTGGGAAGTCTAAAAATAAAAAGAAACCTAATTAGAAAGGGTTTAGGGATCAAAATACAAATATACAGAGAAAGAGTGATGAGGAAACAGTGGCGGAAAGCCATGTAATCGTGTAGAAATGGAAGGAGAATTGGAAAATGCTTCTAAGTCACTGGAAACCAAAAAAATCGAATGCATTCTGAAATATTAAGAATACGCGGCATTCTGCAGGAGTATATCACAAAAAACAAGAAGAAGATCAAAAAATGGAAACTGCCCTTTGTCACCACTCACATTAACCACCCTCCAAACATCAGAGAAATAACTAAAGGAAAGGATAACGGAGACAGAAACGGGCCAGGATAAGATAATGGAAAAAAAAAACAGTGGACTTTTAAACAGATCAAGCTGAGAATATTTGATTTTTGGCAATTCCCAAAGTCTTTTTGGACTTGGCTGTTGGTGAAGCACCCACCAAGAGGAGAAAATGCTGAGAGAAGAAAGGAGCCACTTTTGAGATTTTAAGTATTTTGCTTCAGATTATTTGTTAAGTTTTTCTGCATTGCCGCCTACTTTTGAGCATTTTCTGGCTTATTAAACTTGATTTCTGTGTTGGTAACTGTATTTAAAACACAACCTAGAGCTGATTACTGAATTTCCTGCCTGCACTTATTTTTAAAATCGTTTTTTTCTTAAAACTTGCATTTTATCTGTCTCTGGCCTAGCACTCAAGTGTAGGGTCATTTATTGCACTGTTCTAATTTGTTGATACTTGTGAACCTCTGCTTTCCTTAAAAAAAAAAAAAAACTTGCTTTTTTCCCACTTTTCTGAGATTGAAAAAAGTTCAGTTACAGATTTGCTGTTCTGAACTGTTTGTAAGTTTCTTGGAGGCCATTGTTTGCTTGGGCTAAAGGGAAGTCTCTGTGTTCATCAGTGGCAGTGATAAACATTGAGCAGCCTGCCTGCCCCTGTGGGAGTTGTTACTGCCTTGAAACTGTAGTTTTAGTGGCCATTTTGGGTCAATTCCTAACTCCTTGATCTCCCTCTCTTAAAACCCAATTGCCTCGTGGTTTTGGCATCTTTTTGGACTTGTTGGCTGTTGGTGAAGCACCCACCAAGAGGAGAAAATGCTGAGAGAAGAAAGGAGCCACTTTTGAGATTTTAAGTATTTTGCTTCAGATTATTTGTTAAGTTTTTCTGCATTGCCGCCTACTTTTGAGCATTTTCTGGCTTGTTAAAATTGATTTCTGTGTTGGTAACTGTATTTAGAACACAACCTAGAGCTGATTACTGAATTTCCTGCCTGCACTTATTTTTAAAATCGTTTTTTTCTTAAAACTTGCATTTTATCTGTCTCTGGCCTAGCACTCAAGTGTGGGGTCATTTACTGCACTGTTCTAACTTGTTGATACTTTTAAACTTCTGCTTTCCTTAAAAATAAAACAAAAAAAACAAAAAAAAAATTTTCTGAGATTTCAAAAAGTTCAGTTACAGATTTGCTGTTCTGAACTGTTTGTAAGTTTCTTGGAGGCCATTGTTTGCTTGAGCTAAAGGGAAGTCTCTGTGTTCATCAGTGGCAGTGATAAACATTGAGCAGCCTGCCTGCCCCTGTGGGAGTGGTTACTGCCTTGAAACTATAGTTTTATTGGCCATTTTGGGTCAATTCCTAACTCCTTGATCTCCCTCTCTTAAAACCCTCTTTTGCGCGGTTTTGCGCATTTTTGCGCATAGCGCAACATCGGGCAGCGCCGCCTAATTGGGTTTAAACTATTCCTGGCTCCACAAAGTCTGCTCTTCACTTTTTCCCTTAGAACTGCTCTATCTCTCAAATTAAACACCATATTTTCCTTCTAAGGCCCCTCACTGGTCCAAATAAGTAATTTTACAAGTTAGCACTAATAAACCATAAGCACTACTTACTCTTATACTCTCTACGATTATCTTGTCCCCTATTGGTCTGTTTTAATTCAGTTCCCTATATTACTCTAGCATGTCCAAAGGTCAGTCAATGGTTTCCACTCCAGTCCAGCTGGTGAATCTGGGAATTTTGAGGCAATGTTAAAAATGTCTCATGTACACGGACAACCCTCTCCTCCTCCAAACAGGTTCAAATATATGTGAGAGACGCAACCATATAGCCAAACTGGAGGCTGAGCTCTCTCATCTCAAAACTGGTGTAACCAGTCAGGAGGAGAAGGTAACCTCACACAACACAATTCCAGTATCACAGTCCCACCACAACAGCGAACCAAACACATAAAAACACAAAAACATACTCGGAGGCTCCAAATAAAAATCTACCTAAGCAACAGAGACCTCCAAAGCAGACATCCAAGCAAACGCTACCCCAAAACAAAACGCATACAACACATAGCACACAAAGTCAGTGTGCCAAGCAGTCACAGCCCTTAAGGCTGAATAACACACCTGATACTCTTGTAATAGGTGACTCAATTGTCAGACACACTGCCGTCCTGCTCACCAGGCTGAATAAAAAGAAGGTCACAGTGAGCTGCCTGTCGGGTGCTAGGATCCGCCACATAACGCAAGCACTCAGGTCACTCCAAAGCAAATACAAATATGACTCAGTCATTGTACATGCTGGCGTGAATGACCTGAGACGTACCTCCCTCGACTACATGAAAAGAGACATAGAGGAGCTCTCTGATCATGTAGCCCAGGCCGGTATGACCCTGACCTTGAGCAGCACCTTACCATCACCTAGAATGATGCCACAGTATAAAGACAAAATGATTGATTTTAACAATTGGCTAAACTTTTGGTGTCATTCAAAGGGGATCCAGTGTCTGTCAGCCTGGGATGACATGCTCGACAAGCCACGTTGCTTCGCTAGGGACGACTTGCACCTATCACCCCTGGGCTTTCGGATATTGGCAAAGGCTCTTGCCACCCCCATAGTGCCTTTTTTAGGCAAGGCTCAAAAGTCAAACCCACCTCCATAGACAGCACAAGGAACAAGAAACTAAGGGTAATGCTGCTAAATGCCAGAAGGCTTAACCTCAAGATGCATGCACTCGAAGCTCTCCTCAGTATGGAGAACATCGATATCTGTGCAGTGACAGAAACCTGGTTCAAGGCTCCAGAGAGCACCCCAGCACTACCAGGTTATACCTCATATCATGCTTTTCGGCCCCAAAACCCAGACCGAACCACGAAAGGAGGGGGAGTTTCCATATTTATCAAGGATAGCCACGCCTCCAGGTTAGTGGCATTGCACAAAGTGTCGGAGACCATCCATGTACAACTGACAGTGGGCAAGACTGCTTTTCAGTTTATAGCATCCTACAGACCACCCTGTCAAAGTCAGGAATCCCACTCGGCTTTCCTGAAAACATGGGAGAACATGAAGATCTCTCCGAACACCATTATATTGGGTGACTTCAACTACCCAAACATAGACTGGGAGCATTACTCAAGCCCTAGCACCTTAGCTCAAAGGTTCCTGGAATTTATAAACTCAAATGCTATGGAACAACTAGTCACCACTCCCACAAGAGGGGAAAACATACTAGACCTGATCATTACCAACATGGGGACTCTATGCTCCATACCAGAAGTATATCCCTCATTGGTAAGATCAGACCATAAATTAATTTCACTGGATATCCACATCCCGACCCCACCCCCAGCCCAGAAAACCACAGTGAAAAACTTCTCAAAAGCGAACTTCACACTTCTCAAAACTGAAGTGGAATCCTTCAAGGCCCCAGGGCCAGTGGAAACTACGGCCCAAACTGCAGAATCCTATATAAACACATTCTACGGACATCTCCAGGAATGCATGGATCATGCTATCCCAAACAAAATCAAGACCCAATCATCCAAAGGCAGGTGTCCAGTCTGGTGGACCCCAGCCATAAATAAATTGTACAACAGGAGGAGGAAGCTACTACATGATAGAGCAAAATCCCTAAAAGGGAAGGCATCTCTGATCAGTACTAGCAAAAAATTACGATCCCTCATAAAATCCTCCAAGGCCAGCTTCAAGAGAAAAATTGCACAGGACACTAAAGACAATCATAAGGCTTTTTTCAGTTATGTTAGGAACCTGGAATGCAACTCCCAGACTTGTTCTGAGTTGATTCTAAGCGACAAAAAATACACTGAACCCACAGACATCGCCAATATCCTGGCAGACAGGTTCAGTGCAAACTTCTCCACCCCCTCCCCCCCAAAAGAGCAAGTATCTATCTTGGCAGAGTGCAGCCTCCCAAACATCTGTGATGCTCAGGTGAAGGTCGCCCTCTCCAAAGCAAAAAACACTGCTTCCATGGGACCAGATGGCGTCCTGGGTTGCGTCCTACTTGAACTCCAAGAAGAACTAATCCCTCAAGTAAAACTGCTGTACAATCTCAGCCTCACTACAGGATATGTGCCCAAAGAATGGCGTACAGCAACAGTAGTCCCACTCCACAAAGGTGGCGCCTCTGCAGACCCTGGAAACTATCGCCCCATAAGCCTGACTAGCCTAGTCTGCAAAGCTATGGAGAGGATCATCATGGAACTCATAAACAAAGACATTGGGGACCTACAGACACTAGATCCTACCCAATTTGGCTTCGTCAAGGGCAGATCCTGCCTTTTGAACCTGGTTGACTTCTTCGAAACAGTCACCAAGGCCATAGATGAAGGGAAGGTAGTCCACACAGCCTATCTGGAACTCGCAAAGGCATTTGACACAATACCCCACTCGGGCATCATAGATAAGCTATCCAGCCTAAATATAAACCCCTATGTCATAAGATGGGTCACAAACTGGCTCAAAGACAGAACCCACAGAGTCAGAGTTGCTGGAGCCATGTCAGACCCGAAACCGGTCACAAGGGGCATCCCACAAGGTTCTGTCCTGGGACCTCTCTTGTTCAGTATTTACTTTTCTGAGGTACAGGGCAATGTGGAAGGACTATGGCTCATCAAGTTCACAGATGACTGCAAACTGGGCGCCATAATCGACTCTCCAGCTGACACAAACATCCTTCAAAAAGGTCTCGCAGAGACAGATAACTGGTGCCAGAGCCATGGTCTAAAGCTAAATGCCAAAAAGTGTATAGTCATACCCTTTGGCAAAAACAATGTGCCCACAAACTACCACATAGGTGGTAACCCATTAAGTACAGAGAAAGTAATTAGGGATCTGGGGACCCAAGTTGATAGCAATCTCTCCTTTGGCAACCACATTGCCAAAGTGGTTAGAAAGACCTTCTACATAGCCCACCTCATCATGAAAGGATTCACATCTAGATTAAGAGAGGTAATCATGCCCCTTTATTCATCCCTCATCAGGCCCATCATAGAATACAATGCCTCCTTTGGGATGTACCTTATCCGACACCTGCAGCAATTAGAAAGCCCCCAAAAGTACCTCACCAGGAGGATCAAGGGACTCAAACAGATGCCATATGCTGCTCGGTTAAAAAAACTCCAGCTCTACTCAGTTTCATACCGCCTACTTTGAGGCGATCTATGCCTGACATATAAAGCTATGTCCAACCCAGAATTAATGGACATGCTCCACCTCAGTAAATCTAAATCCCTTAGAGCCACGCGCTCGAGGGACTTGAACCTCAGCACAGAAATAAATAGAACATGCTGGAGGGACAGATTCATAACAAAGAGGCTCCCTTCACTCTGGAATAGAATTCCAATTCATGTTAGGCAGAGCACCTCACTGACTCTCTTCAAGAAGAATCTTGATGAGTGGATGGGGGATCGTAGGTTTGTCCCGGGGATTACTTCCGTGTCACTATTAGACAGAGGCACAGTAAACTAAACTTTAAGAAGGGCACAGTATACTCAAATCAAGGGGTGGCGTAAGCCAAACACAATTGGGCTAGGCTTATAAATGCCCCAGGGCAGATAGCCTAGTATGAACCTATGAAGCCAGTTAAATAAAAAACAACAACCATGAGGATAAAGTAATCGTGCAAAGGGCAAAACAGCACACACTACCTACCTTGACCTGATCAAGGCATTTTACACAATACTTCATTCAGACATTATTAATAAACTTGCAAAGTTAGGCATAAACCCATATATTATCCGATGAATAGCCAGGTGGCTCACTGATAGGGCACAAGAAGTTTAAGATGGAGGACTCCATCTCCACAAAGAGGCCAGTTCTCACAGGAATCAGTGCTCAAGCCTCTCCTTTTTGACATCCAATTCTCAGATGTCAAGGCAAAAGTCAGGGGCTTCTGGATGACCAAGTTTGCTGATGACTACAAACTAGGCATGGTCACTGAATACTCTAAAGACACAGATACTTAGGTAATTTGACAAATAACTGGTGCCACAGCCATGGACTAAACCTCAACACAAAAAATGCATAACAACCAACTTTGGAAAGAAGGCCATCCCTGAAAATTGCCACATTGATAATATGCCCCTAAAAGCAGAAACAGTGGTCAGGATCTGGGAATGCATGTTGAAAGTAACCTAGCCTTTCACCACCATATGTCCACTGTGATAAGAAAATTATTCTATGTTGCATGTCTTATAAGAGCATGACATCCAATCCAAGGAGGCCAGTGTCCCACTGTACTCAACTCTCATCAGACTAATCATCGGGTACGACCCTTTGGCATGTATCTGTGCAGGCACTTGCAACAGTTTTAGTGACCACAGAGGTTACTCACATAAAGAATACAAGGAGTAAACAAGTCATATGCAAATCATTTCAAAATGTTTTAGGGACAGGTATGCATCTCAAAGATTACCACTTCTCTGGAACAGGCTTCCCATGCATGTGAAGCAAAGCTGATCCCTAACCCTGTTCAAATGAAACTTGGACCAATATATGTAAAATTACAAATGTACCCCTGGTTTGGCACATATCTCCTTAATGGATAAGAGCACCTTGTGAATACCTGATGTGTAGAAACCTATATCAAAACAGTAAAATTCCCTGGGGAATTGATTCATTTCTGCAATATTTTGGTAAATTTGGGGTAAGCTTGGCTAGGCTTAAATAGCTCTTAGGCAGATCACCTAGTAACTACCCATGAACCTATAAATGATGTTTCTTGGGTACTGCCAAACTGTGCAATTACCGGTAAGTTTTATTATCTTTTATAACACTGGAACTTTTTCAATATCTGGAATATCACTGGACATTTAATCAAGTTCTGATTTTTCAATATACATTTCCTTAGGTCCCTGGTAGCATTGGGCACAGCATTACATGCACCCTGCTCTGAGCTGCTCACTTATTTTAAAACTCTGTCCAGATTCAGCCAATTTGGTGGTTAGTTTTCCTGCCATGCCAAAGACTATTTCCAAGCTGTTATTCAAAAGCTATTCAAAACAGTTATGGTTCCCTTACCAGCACATAGCTTAAAGGGCATGCTCTCATTCTCATTAAACTCTTTGTTTAACAAATGCCAGTCATTTGAAATATTCTTTCATGATTTTGTCTTTAAAATAATAGTACATTCTGCAGTAAAACACATATACTTGTAAACTTTATTCGTAATTCAAAACACTGACTTCCCATGTGTATCTTCAATCACTGGCAAGTAATTTGAAATGCTTTTGCACACTTCCATATTTCTCAGCATTCAAATAACTGAAAAAGCATGAGAATGCCATTTTTACTTCAGTCTGTTCTTGGCTTAGTTTGTTTTGTTCACTCAAGTGGCTGCCTGTTTTCACTCCAGAAAAACTGATTCCCATTTCCGTCTTTGCCATATGCAACAGTTGTTTCATTTTGCTTTCACACCATTTGTTAGTTTGCCAGTTCACCAAAATGAATTATATTCCTTTATGTGAACAGTAAAGCATCTGTTTGTCCTTTACAGTGTCTGCATTAGAGTATATCACCATTATTTTGTTTCCTTTTAGTGTTATATGAACATTATCAGTCACTTTTTTTTCTAATGCACTTTACACATAAATTCACTGCTGTAACAAATATTGTAGAATCTGGTCCATAGTAAATTCCTTCTTGATAAATATATAGTTTTTGTAATATACATCTTCAGTATACTTTGCATGTTGTAATACAAGAATAATCTGTTACAGAGATGAGGGTTATCAGGGGATTTACACCTGACTAGCAAGTCTGATCCTAAGAGTAGAAGTATAGCTTCTGGCCAAAAGGAAGTATATCTCCAGATAACCTCCACACTTTAGCCATGTATTAGTGCCATTATACAGTGAACTTTATAAAGTTTTATTAAAAAATTAGTTTTAACTTTACTTTTCATACAAATTTGATGTTGTGCAGATTACTGTGCTCTTACCAATTTATTACTTAGTTTTGAAGTGTTGATTTTCTGTACCCTACAACAACTACTTGGCCCTTGAGCTAATGACAAATAGAAGAGGAGCTGTCACTTACTATGTGTCATCAAAACCCAACATATTTTCTTGGATCATACTGCATGAAAATGAGTAATTCATGTACAGAAGGGATCTAAACATGTACTCAAACAGTACTTAATTATGAGTAATAAAACATACAAAATATCACAGCAATCGTTTTTGCAGTGGGACAACCCCCTCCCCCTTGCATCCCCATGTGAGGATTTTACCCCCACACTTTTATTTTGCTGATGTATTATCACTCTGCAGTCACTCCAACTTGGACAAAGAGTGATCATTAAAAAGATTTTTTTTTTATGAGATAATGTAATAACAGACTACAGAAAATCTAAACCCTTCAAGCTGCAATATATAGCATACACAAATTATAAGTTAACAAGGTCTCAAAAAAAGTTTACTATTGAAATTCCAAATCCACTTCAGTCGACCATTCAGAATGTCGACTCAAAATACTGAATTCAGAATTTCAAAACAGCAACCAACACAAAAATGAATACATTGATATCCGAAGTTTGAAGTATTTGACACAGCAGGAGGTGATGCCACTCGCCTTCTGCTATGCACATGAAGATACCTTACACTCTACAGTCAATGGTTTCTTAATTCTACTATTTTGGAGTTGGGCTACTCCCTCTGTACCCCCATGTGGGGGCTGCACACCCACACACCCTGCACATTAAATATACCAACTCCGAGATTACACTATAGTGAGGAAATGGGTTAATTCTCCATTCCTCATTGAACTGCGATCTCCCTGCACAGTGTTGAACCCACATACTAGAACTACACTACTCGCTCACTGTAGTGTAGTCGATACATTTTGGTTTACCATTCTGCCAACTTGAAAACTACCATTCGACCACATACCAGTCGACCAATGCAGTTTCAAGGTTTTCAGTGTAAACCATCAAATAATCATGCTCAAGCAAAATAAAAATGAACATAGAGGTATCAAGCAGCTAAGAAGGACCAAAAGAACTGTTATTTTTACATTTGTTTACTTTTCTCTAATTCTGAAATATGTAACAGGATGGTATATCGATCTAGCCTGCTATAATTGGGCAATGTCTTATTATGGCCACATTTTGCTCATTAGTCCTTAAGTAAGTCATCTTGTACAGATCACATACTTTCTTGCTGGCTAGCATAGTTTGTCAGGTCAGTGAGGTATGACATACCACTATACCGACAAGATGCTAGTTTAATATTTTTGATATTTTTTTAAATAATTTAATGAAAATAATTTGTAAAACTACAAACACAACTAAAAATAGAGTGTGGGTGAACAGATAATCAGTGAAAAGCATGAAGAAGTAACCCTTTCATTCATCTTTTTTTTTTTTTCCATAATAAATTTTTATTGATATATATTTTCAAAATACAATAAAATCACACATATAATTCACTACTATTACTATCAAAACTATATACAATATCTACATGAAATGCTTCCATATAAAAATCGTCATTATTCCAAAAAAGAAGACACCAAGGAAGAAAAACAAAGCCGAATCATTTGTAGAAGTACTTTGCGTCCATACATATCATACATGTTTTCAAAACATTGTTTCCTCCACATATACATCCAAACTTTAATATATTCCTAATAACAGTATTATGTTAATATAATGTTAAAAACCTTTTCCCATATTTTCGGATTATTAATATTTTTGTTACTTTGCTTCAGGAGTAATTTATGTGCTAATATATGTTTTATAGCCATAAGCTTGAAATTATCCCATGATGTCTTGTCTGGTTCTAACCAATTTGTAGCTATATATGACTTCATCAGCAAAAAAATATTCATACATATTATAGTTTGTGACCTAGAGAGCTCTCTTGGAGGAACATGTAGAATCATAAATTCCCATGATAATGTTGAACTTTGATAACCCATCTTTTGTAGTTGTGCTCTAAGAGAGGTCCAAAGTTTATATATACACTTGCAGCTCCAGAACATATGAAGAAGATCCGCTGTTTGATTTGTGCAATATGGACAAGTTGGAGAATTCCTAGGATTAAATTTATGTAACCTTAGACGAGTATAATAAGCGTTATTCCAAATCATCAACTGCGTATACATCAACTTTTGAAATGAGACCGATTTTATTGTTAAATCAATTGCTTTTAATACCTGATTATCTGCTACTGTCATTTTGTTTACCCAATACCCTGACAACAGAATTTTATCATGGAATTTTAAATCTTTAATTAATTTATTTGTTGTTGTTATCAATTTGACCTCCTGTTGGAGAGCCTGCCACAATTCAGAGCATTTATCCACAATTCCGACTACCGGTTTAAAGTTTTCAAAATGACTCAGAGCAAGTTCTCTGGTTTGTCTCATGACAACCACATAACTCTTAGGAAGATTCAATTCCTGCCTAACTTGCGAAGCCGATAAATGAAATTTATTAAAAACATCAATCAGAGTCAAATTAACAATTAATGGGAATTTACTAAGATCAATCAACTGATTATTTAGTTTAAAATTGGGATTCCTATGGAAAGGCTGAAAAACCATCATATATTGCAACAAGTCTACTGATTGGAATAAATTTTGCAAAGATGACACATATGTTTTAAGTGGTCCATAATCCCATACTTTATCAAACTACTTTTATCCAAAAAGGGTAAAGCTTTAGGATTTATGTTCTGATCTAGAATATGCTTGTAATTCAAGACCACCCAAGTTGGTATCCACTTTGTACTAATTACCTCATAATTAGCAATTCTTAAACACCTGTTGGCATTCACAATTAAATAGTATACTTCAAAATTCGGTAACTCAAGTCCTCCTCTACTCTTCGGGGTCATTAATTTCACATACGATATTCTAGTTTTCTTTGGCTCCCAAATAAATTTAGCTAGATCTTTATGAATTTGTTTAAAAAATGTCTTTGTAATTGATACTTGAGTAGACCTAAAGATATACAACATTCGTGGTAATATATTCATTTTCTTTTTTTTTTCCATAATAAATCTTTATTGTTATATTATTTTCAAACACAAATAAGAACAAAAATAACATATATTCACAAATCAACCATTAACTAATATCACTAATAACCACACTCTATATACAATATTTACAAAAATGCCTCCATGTAATACAGTTAAATATAAAAAAGCATAAGAATGAATGCAAGTAATAGACAGTTGATTACTAAATTCTCTCCACACACATAAATAATTATTAATATTTCCAAGTTGAAAATACTATGCTAGTATAATATTAAAAATCTGTTCCCAAATTTTTGGATTATTAACATTTTTATTTTGTGGGTTTAATAGTAATTTATGAGCCAATATATGTTTTGTCGCTAGAACTCTAAAGTTCTGCCATGAAGTTTTAGATGGGTCTAACCAATTTGAAGCTATATAAAGCTTCATTAATAGAAAAATATTAATATATATAATAATTTGTGATTTAGGGATCTCTCTCGGGGGAATATGCAGAATCATAAATTTCCATGATAACGTTGTACTCTGGTAACCCACCTTTTGAAGTTGGATCTTAAGGGAATTCCAAAGTTTGAAAATACATTTACAACTCCAGAACATATGAAGAAGATCAGCTGGTTGATTCTTACAGTATGGACAAGTTGGTGAATTTTTGGGATAAAATTTATGCAGGGTAAGGCGTGTATAATATGCATTGTTCCAAATCATCAACTGGGTATATATTAATTTTTGAAGAGAAGTAGATTTGATGGTCAAGTCAATTGCTTTTAACATATTACTTCTATCTGTCAGTAAGATTTTCTCTTCCCAGTAGTTTGATAACAAAATTTTATCATGAAATTGAAATTCTTTAATTAATTGATTTGCTGTCGTGATATATTTAAGATCCTGTTGGAGAGCTTGCCACAACAAAGAGCATCTATTAATAGCCTCTTCTTCCGGTTTAAAACTTTTAAAATAGCTTATAGTGAGTTCTCTAATTTGCCTCAGAATAACCAGATAATTTTAGGTAAGTTAAGTTCTTGTCTTATTTGGTTGGCCGAACTGTCAAGATGTTTATATATATCAATCAAAGTTAGATTAACTATCAATGGAAATTTGTTGAGATCAATTAGTTGATTATTCAATTTTAAATTAGGATTCTTATGAAAGGGTTGAAAAACCATCATATGTTGAACCAAATCTAATAAATGAAATAAATTATGTAAAGAGAGTATGTTCGTTTTGATGTGTTGAATAATCCCATAGAATTTCAATGTATCCTTACCTAAAAAAGTATTGCTTTAGGATTGATATTTAACTTTAGAATATATTTATAATTCAGAACTACCCAAGATGGTGTCCACTTAGTATTATTTATATCATAATTGGCAATTCTTAAAATTCTATTAGAATTTACAATTAAATAATACATTTCAAAATTAGGTAATTCCAGTCCTCTATTTTTTGGGGTCATTAATTTATCATAAGATATCCTGGTTTTCTTTGGTTCCCAAATGAATTTAGCCAATTCTTTATGAATCCGTTTAAAAAACGACTTCGAAAGTAATAAATTGGCTGACCTAAAAATATACAGTAATCGTGGTAATATGTTCATTTTGATAATTGAAACTTTTGCTAATATTGGCAGTCGTAAATTTTTCCATCTCCCAAAATCAGAAATTATTTGTTCCCAGATTGCTTTAATATTATTATTATAAAAGTCTTTATTATCAGTAGAGAACTCAATACCTAGATATTTAATATTTTCTTTAAATGATACCTGTCCCACTGAGGGCAATAACGAAAAGGGTTTAGGTGTCTTTAAAGGGAAGATATTGGTTTTTTCAAGTTAATTTTATAATTAGACACTTTTGAGAACTCATTAACAGCCTTCAATAATTTTTCAGTATCTGATAATGGAGATGCACAATAAATGCTAAGATCGTCAGCAAAAGCTGCCATTAATATTTTAGTTCCATAAATTATTGGGACATTACGATAAACATTTTGTTTAATATATAAAAACAATGGTTCAAGATAGATATTAAATAATAAAGGGGACAAAGGGCAACCCTGGCGTGTTCCAGTCTTAATCTGTATTCTTTTAGAGAAGTTTTTATTAATATACAATGTAGTATAGGGATTACTATATAATATTTGTAACATTTGGACAAACTCATGTGATATATTAAAATACGGTAAAAGATCAAACAAGAAATTTGTATCAACCCTATCAAAGGCTTTCTGGGCATCAATTATAAGGGCATAAATATTTAAATGATTTTGCTTAGCATGCTCTAACATAGTATGTAGTGTGAGTGTATTATCACTGGTTTGTCTACCTGCCATAAAACCAGTCTGTTCTTTAGAAATGATATGAGTCATGATTCTCTTCAGTCTAGATGCTATAATAGAGGTTAGAATTTTCATGTCTACATTTATTAATGATATCGTTCTATAATTATCCGGATTTTGAGGATCTGAATTGGCTTTATGTATAAAAATAGTTTTTGAGGCGTTAAGGTGTGGATCATTAATTTTATTCCTAATTATGTAGTTAAACACAACTGAAAGTATCTTACCAAAATATCTGCAAATTTTTTATAAAATTCCACTGTCAAGCCATCAGGACCTGGTGATTTATGTGATTTCATATGCTGAATTACATATACTATTTCTTCTTCAGATATCGGTTTAACCAAGTCATTTTGAATGTCCTCTCCTATTGTTGGAAACTTAATTGACTGTAGAAATTGTTCATAATTCCTGTTAGGGGTCATATCCTTTTGTCCAGCATAAATATTAGTGTATATTTTCTCAAAGATATTAAGAACCTCCTCAGTTTTAGAATATATTTTATTATTAAATTGTATTTCCGAAATCTGCACGATTTTTGTTTGATTAATGATCCTAGCTAACGCTCTTGATGGTGTTTGAACATGACTGGCATACCTCACTAACGTCTTGTACTCTTGAAATGTTAATCTACTATTCTGAAGTAAAAAGAGATCCTTTTGACATTTAATCAGTTCCTTCTCTGTTTGCTCATTAAAATCTCTAATCAGTTCTTGATCAAGTAATTTAATTTTTATTTCTAAAGTTTGAATATCTTTGTTTAATATCTTTTTATAATAAAATGCTTTTTGCAAAAGTGTCCCTCTTATTTGAGCTTTAACTGTTGCCCATTCAATATCTGGGGCAAATTGTTGTTTCCCTAAACCAATCAATAAGTCTTTCAAGTACTTTGTAATTTCCAATATTATATCCTCCCTATTCAACAGATTTGGATTAAGAGACCAATTATAACCTCTTTGTCTCAAAGTATCTTTTACCCCCTTAGTAAAACTCAACGAAATTTTAGAATTGTCTGATATATAACGGGCATGTACCATAACTGTAGGTTCTAGATTGATCAATACTCTTGAAATCAGGAAGAAATCAATTCTGGACCACATTTTATGACATGGGGAATAAAAGGTAAAATTGCTTGTACTATTATCGTTATTCAGATAATGAAATGGATCATATAATTGAAGTCTCCTTTAAGATCATTCAGTGCTAATAGAGCATGCTTGTTAAATGCTCTTTGTGGACAAGATCTATCCAACTTCGGATTCTGGTAGGTATTCCAATCACCTCCAACAATTACATAATATCTATCAAATTGTGTTAAAATTGAATATAGTGATGCTATAAATAGTTGTTGGTCATTACAGGGAGCATATATATTTAAAAGTAAAATAGGTTTATCAAATAAGGTAGACGAAAGAATAACATAGCACCACCGTCCATTTTTATCTGTATTAGAATCTAATATCTTTTCCTTGTATTGATCTTTAATAATTATGGCTATCCTAGCACTATTTGACTTACCTTCAGATACTACTACTTCTCTAATCCATTTCTTTTTTTTAACATCACCCCATTGATCATTCATTAAATGCATTTCTTGGAGTAGGATAAATCACGCCTTAGCCTGCAACAGTACATGTAACACCAGTTTCCTCTTCTTCAAGTTCTGGAGCCCTTTAACGTTCCATGAATCTACTTCCCACATTTCAAAGATTCACTGTAAGATGAAAGTTTTGGAGAGAGAGCATGGAAAAAACAAAAAACAGTAAATTCAAAACCATACATAATCTGGAAGCAATCCTTATATCCCATCCTCAACCAGTGCATACCCACTCTAACCCCGGACCAGGAGATGAATAGGTCCTGTATAATATAAAATGACAAAGGGTTTAAAAGAAACAACAGATATAAAAACACCACAATGTAAAATTTCACACATGTATCACAATTAAGACCTATAAAACCTAACTTCACTACGACAAAGCCTAAACTAAACATTCCCTAACAAACACTGCCATAAACTGCATCTCTTTGGTTAATTACTATTTAAACAAATCAAATTAAAAATGTAACAGTAGTACATGTAAAAAGAATAAAGTAAAAAATAATGCATTTTCAGTAGGTTATAATAATGCACTTTCACTATAATAATGCACTTTCAGTTGGATTAGCTATCTATACATAAACCACATGCATTAAAAGAGAGAAGAGAAAAAAAAAATACATACTAATATATAACCCTATATTAAAGCAAATAGACAGCAAATTTATTAATATCCTTTGTTATACATTCACCTTATACTAGTTTCATAATAAAGCAAGCTTCTAACTAAATAAAATAATGAAAATAACACAAAACATTAAAAACTATGCTGACAGGTTAAATAAACATTGCTAAATCCCTGCACCCTCTCTAAATAATATAACTACAAAATGTTGACTGAAAGTTAATAAATGAAGTTCCTAACAAGTTCCTATGTGCTTAAATTACTATAGAACAGTGTTATTTAATGTTAAATAAGCAAGAGAGTGTTTAAAACAGTTCTCTTTGGTTTTCCAAACCAGGAAGTCATGTAAAATGCTCGCGACGGGGGACCACTTTTGCGGACGGACTCCCGGAAGTGCCACAACAAAATCTACACCCTCAACAGCATTTTAAGCACTTCCTGTCTTCCTCCTCATTGAAAGCAGTTCGTAGAAGCCATAAAATGTCAGGAAACAAGTGCATGAGATCAAGATAAGGAAAAGCAAACAGTTTTATTGCTCAGGAATAGGCCTAAGCTTCACAAATGCAAACAAAAGATTACCCAGTCCTCGAAGCACAGTAAACATAGCAGCATACCAGTCCCATCAAAAGTTCAATTCAAGTCTCTGATGCAGGTAAAGCCTTGAAAATTTTAAGAAACAGATTTCTTGCCTCATTTTTGGTGGAAACAGAATGTTTAACCCCATCCACTGTGAATATAAGCATATTAGGATATTTCATTTGAAACTTCATTTGTTTGTCAATAAGAAATTTGCAGTAAGGAGACAGAGACTGTCTAGCCTGTCTGATTTGTATAGGTAGATCCTGTGTCAGAGATATTTTATTGTTTTTCCACATAATATAGCCTCCACCTTGTTTTGCAGTAATAAGTATTCTATTTACATCTTGATAATTAAGCAGTTTAACATACACAGGTCTAGGAAAATTAGATGCTTGTACCTCTCTCAAAGCTCTGTGTGCTCTTTCCACGATGATTTGTTTCACAGTATCAGAATCATTTAAAAGCACTGCAAATATTTGTAGTATGGATGGAATCAGTTCATTATACTGAATGGATTCAGGAATCCCTCTGACAATGATATTGTTTCTCCTGGATCTTGCTTTTAGGTTTGTAAGCTTACTTTGTATAGCCTGTATATCCACATCATGCAGATTAGTTTTTTTTCCCAGTAAAACTAATTTGTCCTCAGTATCAGAAATTCGAGCCTCTGTCTTATCCATTCTTTCCAGCAACTGAGTACATGAAATTCCAAATGATTGTATTTGACAAGTCAGTTCTTTTAAAGCTTCTTGTATAGGCAGAAGTGCAGTTTTGATATCCTCCATATTTAAAGCTTGATCAGCTTTAGTTTTAGTCCCTAGTTTCTGTTGTTCCTGTGCTTTAGTATTTTTTGTCGTTTAGTAGTCACATCTTTTTCTGGTGATTGCAATTCCGATAATTTTGTTTTAGTCATAGTTATATCCATGCTTTTGTCTTCTTTTGACATCTTATTGGAAGATAAAAAGTTGCAATATAAAAAGCACACGGTTCCTTTGTGTATTCCTCTCTGCAGAGCTAGCTAATCTGTTGTAATCCAATGAAATATATTCCTTTTTTCCGGTTTTTCTTCTCAATCCAGGATAAATAAGTGTAGTTAGAGTAAGTTTATCGAAGTTTTGATGTTGAAAACTTTGTAGTATCCACTCAGGGTTTTGATTTCCTCAGGTTAAATGGAGAGCTGCAGTTCAGCATTGTTCACAGAACGGCAGCCATCTTTGAATCCGGTAATATATTCATTTTCACTATTGATACTTTTGCCAATACCGGTAGTCTTAAATTCCTCCATCTGCCACAATCAGCTACTATTAGTTCCCATACTTGTTTAATATTATTACTATAAAAGTCCTTATTATCCGTAGAGAAGCTAATACCCAAATATTTGATATTTTCTTTACATGATATCTTCCCCACCAGGGACATTAATGAAAAAGGTTTAGGGGTTCTTAATGGGAAAATACTAGACATTAATGAAAAAGGTTTAGGGGTTCTTAATGGGAAAATACTAGTTTTCTCCAAATTAATTTTGTAATTAGAGACTTCTGAAAATTCGTTTATAACATTTAATATCTTTTCACTATCAGAAATTGGGGTTGTACAATAAATAATAAGATCATCAGCAAATGCCGACATTACTAATTTATTCCTATAAAGTATTGGTGCATTATGATACAAATTTTGCTTAATATATAAAAATAGAGGTTCTAAATAAAGGTTAAACAATAAGGTGGACAAAGGGTAACCCTGCCGTGTACCATTTTTAATCTGTATTCTTTTAGAATAACTCCTATCAATATATAACGTAGTATACGGATTACTATATAATATTTGTAGTATCTGAATAAATTCCTGTGGCATATTGAAATAAGGCAACACATCAAACAAAAAGTTTATATCCACTCTATCAAATGCTTTCTGAGCATCTATTATAAGGGCATAAATATTAGAGTTGTTTTGTTTAGCATACATCATCATATTATGTAGTGTAAGTGTGTTATCACTAGTTTGTCTAGTTGCCATAAATCCAGCCTGTTCCTTAGAAATTAAATGGATCATAATCTTTTTTAATCTACATGCTATAATGGTAGTTCGAATTTTCATATCCACATTTATTAATGCTATTGGCCTGTAATTATCCGGGCTTTGGGGGTCTGAATTAGCTTTATGTATAAAGATTGTTTCTGACGCATTAAGGTGGGGGTCACTAATTTTATTTCTGATTATGTAGTTAAATACATGAGACAATATTTTACCAAAACTATCAGCAAACTCTTTATAAAATTCAACTGTCAAACCATCAGAACCTGGTGACTTATGTACTTTCATATGTTGAATTACATATACTATTTCCTTTGAAGATATAGGTTTAATCAGATTACCTTGCAGACTCTCTTCTAATTTTGGAAAATTAATTTTTTGCAAGAATCTTTTATTCTGTTTATGTATAGACCTATCAATTTGACCCTCATAAACCTTGGTATAGATTTTTTCGAAAATATCAATAATATCCTCAGTTTTAGAATACACTGTGTCATTGCACTGTATTTCCGAAATATGTACAGTTGTTTTCGATTGATTTATAATTCTTGCCGATGCTTTTGACGGTATTTGAACATTATTGGCATATTTCACTAAACACCTATGCTCCTGAAGTGTTACTCTACTATTATGCAGCAAGAAAAGATCCCTTTGACATTTCAACATTTCCTTCTCTGTTTGTGCATTAAAATTCTGAATCAATTCTTTCTCGAGTAGCTTCACTTTTGTTTCTAATTTTTGAATATCAGTGCTTTGCCTTTTCTTATAATATGAGGCTTTTTGCAAAAGAAATCCTCTAATTTGAGATTTAGCTGCTGCCCATTCAATATCAGGAGTATGTTCCTGAAGCTTCATCCTATCTGTTAAACCTTTCAGATATTTTACAATTCCATCTATTATATCCTTTTTATTTAACAGATTTGGATTAAGTGACCAATTGTAACCTCTATGCATTCTTGTATCTTTTAAATCCTTAGAAAACCTTAACGAAATTTTTGAGTGATCCAATAGCTATCGAGTATGTATAAACACTACTGGTTCCAAATTAATTAATGCTTTGGATATCAAGAAAAAATCTATCCTAGACCACATTTTGTGGCATGGTGAATAGAAGGTATACTTAATTGCATTATTAATATTATGTGCATAACAAAAGGGGTCATATAATTGAAAATCTTTCTTGAAGTCATTTAATGCTATCCTGGCCTGCTTATTAAATGCTCTTTGTGGACAAGACCTATCCAACTTTGGATTTTGATAGGTATTCCAATCCCCACCCACAATAAAATAATAACCATCATACTGTGTTAAGATTGGATATAATGATGTTATGAAACTTTGTTGGTCATTACATGGTGCATATATATTCAAAAGTAAAAGAGGTTTATCAAATGCATTATCCGATAAAATAACATAACACCATCACCCATTTTGATCCACTTTAGAGTCTAAAATCTTGTCTTTGTATTGAGTTTTAATAATAGCTACTCCAGCACTGTTTGTCTTACCTTCTGATGCCACTACCACTCTAATCCAGTTCTTTTTCCTAATATCATCCCACTGGTCATTTAACAAGTGTGTTTCTTATAAATATGCAAACAGTGATTTGTCCTGTAGCAATATGTGTAGTAACAGCTTCCTCTTCTTCAAGTTCTGGAGCCCTTTAACATTCCATGACTCTAATTCCCACATTGACAGGTCTAATTATCCAATAATAGTATAAAAGGGAAATTATCCAATGGATATGTATTAACTGCATACTAAACATAATCTGGAAGCATTTCCTACATCCCATCCCCAGCCAGTGCCTACCCACTTTACCCCTGGACCAGGACTTATATAGGTCTGGTATATGAAAAAACATGAACAAGGTTAAAAACACAAACATATTTAAAAGCTTCATGTAATAAAACTTAAAACATTTCCTAAACTTACAACCTATACATTCTAACTTAGCTACTACAAAGTCTAAACTAAACATTCCCTAGCAAACACTGCTATTGCTCCACAGCTTATGTTCCAACTATTAATTAAGCAAATCTGTATTGTAAGTTAGTATTACCATTTAAAGAAAACATTTTAATATATTAACTAGCTACTTATACCTACCCCAAATACCTCTTTTGTTACAATCATTATTTATATACCACTTTTATTGAGAGAGAGAAAGAAAGAAAAAAGAAAACAAAAAAAAAACAGGCAGAAAAAAATAAATGCATCCCACATTATAATTCTGTACCATACACAGTGCCTGCAACTACCAATTATCAAAGTTTTGCAATTGCATGCTTTAGTTCCTAACTATACTGACATTAGTTGTCCGATTAACACCACCCAATAGCCACTATTTACCTATTTATATTCATATATATAGTGCTATACCTTGCACCCACTGCAGATATTATAAAAATATAATATGGTTCAAAACTATAAGCATAAGGAAAAAGAAACAGGAAAAACAGATGTTATTATATGCTTCACGTACATATTCTAATGTTATTTACTTGTTAAAAAAAACATTAACACATTATGTCAGTTCTTTTCAGCTTCTCAAACCAGGAAACCATCAGTAATACTCGTGACGGGGGACCGCTTTCGCAGCCGGACCACAGGAAGTGTTACATCGAAATCCACACTCTCAGCTGCATTCAAGAGATTTCCTGTTTACCACTCGACGAAAAAGTTCGTAGAGGTCATAAAAGTTCGGAAAACGGCCAGCAGACCCTCGGATTATCACAAACAAACAGTTTTATTGCTTTTACAGAGGCCTAAATGACTTAAGCAGGGAACAAAGGATTACCTAAGCCTCGAAGTATAGTAGATACTGGATCTGACCTCAGGAGCATGCCAGTCTCAAAGGAAGTTTCTTTCAGCCCTCTGATGCAGGTAAAACTTTAAAAACCTTCAGAAACACTCCCTTTGCCTTGTTTTTAGTAGAAACAGAGTATTTAATCCCATCCACCATAAATGTAAGCACATTAGGATATTTCATCTGGAATTTAATTTGCTTGTCAATCAGAAATTTACAGTGTGCAGATAAAGACTGCCTAGCTTGCCTTACTTGCAGTGGTAAATCCTGAGCCAGAGATATTTTATTATTTTTCCACATAACAAAGCCACCATTCTTTTTTACAGTAAAAAGTATTTTGATAACATCTTGAAAGTTCAATATCTTAGCATATACAGGTCTAGGCATATTAGAAGCTTGTACCTCTCTCAGTGCTCTGTATGCCCTTTCAATAACAATTTGTTTCACTCCATCAGCATCATTTAACAAAACTTCAAGTATTTGTGTTATAGTTGGTATTAGCTCTGCATACTGAATGTTTTCAGGGATCCCTCTAATAGTAATATTATTTCTCCTAGACCTCGCTTCTAAATCAGTAAGTTTGCTTTGCATGGCTTGTAACTCCACATCATGTACCTTTGTTTTCTTCTCCAGCAAGTCTATTTTGTCCTCGGTTTCTGAAATTCTAGCCTCTGTTTTGTCCATTCTCTGCAGCAACTGATTACATAAAACTCCAAAAGTTTGTATTTGAGTAGTCAGGTCCTTTAAAGCTTCTTGTATAGGCAATAAAGCATGTTTGATATCGTCCATGTTCAGTGGCTGATAAGTTTTAGATCTAGTCTCTGGTTTCTGTTGTTCCTGCTGTCTAGTGATTCTTTGTTTTTTCGCACTCCCATCCTTTACTGGTGACTGTAATTCTGACAGCTTTGTTTTGGTAGTAGTTGTTTCCATGCTTTTTCCTTCTTGTGACATTTTCCTTTCCCCAAGCTGACAGGTAAAATGAAGAATGCAGACAGTCCTTTGTTTATTTCCCTCTTCAGAGCTAGCTAATCACTTGGAATCCTGATAGATAAAGACTTTTCTTTCCACTTTTTTTCCTGGTTATAGATTGATTTAGTGTAGATGCATCTTTTTTTAACTTTAATTTGATGTTCAAACCTCTTGGTATCGACTCAGGTTACAGATTTTTCTCAGGTTTATTGAGGAGCTGCAGGTCAGCAGTGTTTACAGAATGGCAGCCATCTTTGAATCCCGACCCTTTCAATCATCTTAATGTCCCAATCCAACCGGACAACTTAGTAATTGTTTAAAAATTATAGATTCTAACTAATGCAAGCACTATACATTCAAAAGTAATTTGAATCTGTATGATTCCAACATGAAAGATTTACTTTCTAAGCTGCAAATGTAGCTAATATGAATTTCACATAACAAGCCCTATGTATTATTATTTTTGGTTCTCATTATGTTACCTGTGGAAAAAAGAGTGAGGAACAATCTCTACTCATAGGCCAAGAAAAGTTAGCAAAAGGACAGGGTCAACATATTAAACTCAAAGTGCCACATTCTCTACATTTATGGCATCTAAATCCTGCCGTTTAGTGTTGTTCTGTCCTGCATTTACTACACAAGTCCAGTTGACTCTATGAAAAATCTTTGATGGTTTTGACTGATTTTATTATAATTTAATTACATTTTGTAACATGCCCCGAAACCATTCAACATAAACATTGTAACTGCCTTAAAAAGGTTTTGTGACCTCTTCAAAGTTAGATTACATGGAGCATTTCTTGCAGACACTGGCTAATAAACCTCTTCAGGTCAAAATATGAGATCTCCGAGATTGTAGTTAACCTAAAACACTTGGACTATTCTAATATAAACTAAACACATTTTAATCTGTTTGATTTTATTAGCTGGATGTTGCAATAAAGTAGTATTTATTATGTAGGACTTATGCAAAAAGAATTTGCATAAAGGACAGTAAGAACAAGTGGTCAGTACAACAGCATTAGATATCCAAAATTTGATGGGAATAGCCAGCAAAGGAAAATTAGAGGGGAAACACAGTTTATCATTGCTCCAAACATCTAAGCTGCCACAACAGTAGGTTATTAGACTTTAAATTTGTTGTCATATCTAAAAGAAACCCCAAATTTGTTAACCAGATAACAATGCATAAATACTTAAACCTGGGTTACTGTATCTTTAGAGTACAGTTTAGCATAGCATGCATTGAGAAAAAAATGACATTTAAGAATCAGACTCATTGAGCCCACTTCGATCATCATCCACAAATTGTAGAAAGCCCCAGTGCCAGATTAACTTCTTTCATATGCACCTAATTTGTTATCCTCTAAGAATATTGCAGAAGAAGAGAAGTTAAAGTAAAATATATCTTTTCTGCTATTATATTTCATTAAAAAAATAAATAATCCTGCCAAATATTTTACAGGACCAAAGATAAGTAGTTCTTTGGTTTTATGATACACTAATGTAATCTGTTTGCCTATGCATGGTGTAAGGTCTTCATAATCATTCTAACCAAGAAATCTGAAAGACTGAATGTGTTGGATAATAACGTTGATATTGTGCTTCCACTTTGGAGCAGTGGTCAGAGAAGGCTCTGAGGTAAGTTGACTGGAGAGAAAGTACACCAGTTCAAGGAGTTACTCAGGGGTCTAGCGCCACAAGAAGAGGAGGAAATAGGTGGAGCTGAAGAAGAAGAAGAATGGTAGCACCTCAAAACAGCATGTGTAAGGACTTCAGAACAGATATGTGGCTGAGCCACGTGTGGAAATAAGTTAATTAAGGGAAGCTGGTGGCAGAATGCAGACGTCCAGGAAGTCAAAAAAAAAAAAGAAGAAATTAGGACTGCAGGAAAAAGTGGGACATAGAAAAGACAGACCAGGCTAGAAAGGAATACTGGTTGGCTGACAAAGAAGCTAGGAAAGGATTTGCAATAGCAAAGAACAAGGCATCAGAGACATTCTAAAAGCTTCTGGAAAGTGACTCAGTAACGGGCACAAAGAAACTATATCAAGTTGCAAGGCAAAGACAGAAAGATAAAGAAGATAGTCAGACACCCTTCATAAGGGGTGCCAGCAACAACCTGATCACCAGTCCACAGGACATCAACGGCAGATGAAAGGAGTACTTCCAGTATCTTCTAAATGAAGAAAACCTCACAGAAGATGTACTGCTCCAAACAGAGCCTACAATGAAAGAAGAAGAGGAGCTCACCCTAGAAGAAGTAAGAACAACACTAAGGAAAATGAAGTCATGAAAGCAGCAGGCTCAGATGAGGTCACAGCAGATATGATAAAGATTCTGGGTGAGATAGGGGAGAAATGGTTCCTGAGGGTACTCATAGCAGTGTGGAGAGAATGGCGTATCCCAGGTGACTGGAGAATAAGCATACTCATGCCAGTGTACAAGAAAAAAGGGGGCATCCACAACTGTGGGCAGTACAGAAATAACTCCTGTCACATTGCATGAAAGTTCTGGAGATGGTGACTGATAAACGAATATGCAGTGTAGAAGAAAGTAAGATGAGACAGAAGTAGTTCAGATTCAGATTAGGATGTAGAGCAACTGACCCAGTGTTTGCAATGAGGCAGACAGTTGAGAAGAAGCTAGAGATGTGGAAAAAGTCCAGCTGGGCATTCCTAGACTTGGAGAAAGCATATGGCAAGGTCCCAAGAAAGTTGACTTAAGCAGTCCTGCGGTAGTTCAAAGTCCAAGAAACATTGGTAGAATTAGTGTAAGTTATGTACAAGGACCCAATGACACAAGTATGAGCAGTGATCAGTCTCACAGAGGGGTTCCCAGTGGGAGTGGGTGTGCACCAGGGTTCAGCTCTGACCCCACTGCTGTTCATACTGGTAATGGACTACATTAACAAGCAGGATGGACGGGATAGATCAACAAAGTTGCTATATACAGACAATGTGGCATTACAGGCAGACCCTGAGCAAGAACTTCAGCAAAGGATAGGGGAAATGGAGTGCAAAACTGAAGGCACATGGGCTGAAACTAAGTAGAGCTAAGACAGTGGCAATGACAGCAAATTGGGGAAATCAGAAGAAGCTGAGAATTGAGATAGAAGGGAAGACAGTGGAAAGTACAGTTGTGTACCAACCATAAATGTAGATGTTTGAGTGTATTCACTGTTGCAGTCATTACA
The DNA here is from genome assembly GCF_019279795.1 of Protopterus annectens. Taxonomy (NCBI): domain Eukaryota; kingdom Metazoa; phylum Chordata; order Ceratodontiformes; family Protopteridae; genus Protopterus; species Protopterus annectens. The sequence continues at coordinate 628,310,918 of NC_056728.1, read as the reverse complement.
CTTGGGTTATCCTACTGGCAGGCTACCCGCAGTTGGCCTGAATTCCAAAGTCTTGGTCCGGCGTTGGTTGCTGTCGCCTCTTCCCTGACATCAGTGCAACAGAGGTATAAAAGATGCAGCCGACGCCATTTTCTTCAGTTTTTCTTGCCCCAGATGTCAGGTGCCCCCAAAAGGGTAGGCTAAAAAAAATTGCTAATAAAAGCATGCACTAAAATAAACAATACCTTCATCTACAAGCAAATAGGCCACATAGGTTGTATAGGATGGAGAAGTACAGATAAGTCCCAGCAAAGAAAGAGGGATGGTGGGTGGGTAACGTGGACTGCAACAGTGAATACACTCAAACATCTACATTTATGTTAGGTACACAACTGTACTATGTTCATCGTGTTTCACTGTTGCAGTTATTACACTTGTGTTGAATCCCAAAGCTGAGGTTGGGCGGCTGGGTCTAAATAGAATTAGGAATGACTATAAGGCCCTGCAAGACTGCAGTGGCAAAGCCTGCTCTGGAGTTAGAGTAAAGAGGCAAGTGGTAGTGCTTAGTAAAAGTGTGCACTGAAGTCCAAGTTGCAGCCTCCAAAATATCCTTGGTTAGTAGTCCTCTGAGTAAGGCTGCTGAGGTGGCTGCTGCCCTGGTAGAACGTGGTCTAATGCCCTTAGGCACTGATTTACCATGTTGTAAATAGCAGAAATGAATGCAGTGTCCTATCCATTTTGAAATAGTCTGCTTTGAGATAGCCTTTCCTTGTGATCCTGCAGCATATGCCACTAAAAGTTGTTCAGTCTTTCTGAAAGCTTTAGTTTTGTCCAAGTAGAAGCATAGCTGTCTGTGTATGTCCAAAGAATGCAGAAGCCTCTCCCCTTTATTCTGCGGGTTTGGGTAAAAAGTAGGCAAATTAATGGTTTGGTTAAGAGCCACACTGGACACTACCTTAGGCATAAATGTTGGGTTGTCCTTAGAGAAACCCTGTCCAGATGGAAGATAATAAAGGGTTCCACAGCCATTAATGTCTGTAACTCTGAGACTCTTCTTGCTGAAGTTTTTGCTAGGAGCAGAGCTGTTTTCCATGATAAGAATTTTATCTCAGCTGTATTGGCTGGCTCAAAAGGAGGGAGTGTGAATTTTTCCAAGACAAAATTGAGGTCCCATGCAGGTGTTGGTGCTCTCCTTGGAGGTCTTATGTTTTTGGCCCCCCCTGAGGAACTGCGTAAGCAGTGGATATGAACAAATAGGCGGGTCTGTATTGTAATGAGCTGAAACGGCAGAGGCATGGATCTTAATTGATGAGAAGGATAGGCCTTTGTCCAGCATCCCAGTTAGATATTGTAAAATCTGAGGAATATTTGGAACAAGCATGTCAATTCCTTGTGCCTGGTTTCAAGCACAGAATCTCTTCCATTTTTCTGCATAAGATTTTCTGGTGCTGGGCCTCCTGGCCTCCAAAATGACGTCCATAACCACTTTAGAGAGAGGTGTACTCTGAATGGTTACAGTATCTGCCATGCAGCTAGATTTAGAGTTCTGAGTTGGCTGTGCAGGATCTGATTGTTTTGTTGGGTCAGTAAATGAGGAATTTGAGGCAATGTCCAGGCTGGGCCTTGGGACAAGCTCCTTAGAATTGGGTACCAGTGTTGGTGTGGCCAATCTGGGGCAATCAGAATCATTTGTGGCTTCTCTTGTCTGGCCTTTAGGAGTACCTTGGGGAGGAGAGGCAGTGGAGGAAAGGCATATACTGTAAGGTTGTTGCAGCTGAATGACAGAGCATCCACTTTACATGCTTGTTTGTGATAAGTCCTTGTGCAGAATCTCTGAAGTTGGCAGTTGTGAGGGGAGGCAAAAAGATCTATGTCTGGGCGTCCCCATTTCCTTGTTATCATGCTGAAGATTTGTGGATCTAGTTTCCACTCATGAGGATCCATGAGGTTTCTGCTTAGTTCGTCTGCCAGGGCATTTGTTTTTCCTGGCAGGAATTGTGCTTGCAGGTGTACTTGGTAAGTTAATGCTGTGTTCCACAAAATCATGGCTTGTCTGCAGAGGGGGTAGGAATGTGTCCCCCCCCCCTGCTTGTTTATGTACCACACGACTGTGGTGTTGTCCGTCTTTATCAGCAGCTGTCCTGGATGAAGTAGGTCCTTGAAGGCTGTCAGAGCATTTTGTACAGCTAGCATCTTTTTTTGATTGATGTGTAGATGCCTTTGGCTTGGGGGCCATGTGCCCTGAATACATTTTCCTGCCATGTGGGCCCCCCAGGCATAATCTGATGCATCTGTTGTTATTGTTTGCCTTGCTGTGGGTAAAGTGAATGGCTGTCCCTTGTTGTGGTGACAGGCCTGTGCCCACCATCAAAACTCCTGTTGCAGGCAGGGAATGAGTGAAATTAATGATTCCAGGCTGTGGCAATGTTGAGGCCAAACACTTTTCAGGTACCATTGTAGTTTCCTCATATGCAGTCTTGCATATGGAATTAGCAGAATGCAGGAAGCCATGTAGCCCAGATCCTGCAGAATTTTTCCTGCAGATAACTGGGTCTTTGTTGCCATGTTTTCGAAGTAAGAAGTCAGTTGCCTTTGTTTGTCTGGCGTGAGATAAGCCATCTGGGCAGTTGTATTTAAGCTTGCACCCAGGAATATTATCTCTTAAGAGGGCACTAGTTTTGATTTCTTTTAATTTACGGTGTACCCTAGGCAAATTAGTAATCTTTTTACAAATGCCAGATGCTTTAGTAGAATGTCTTTGGCCTCTGCTTGAATAAGACAGTCATCCAAGTAGGGATATATTTGAATTCCTCTTTGTCTGCAAAAAGCAATTACTGGTGCCAGACATTTTGTAAAGACCCTGGGCGCAGTAGATAAGCCAAAGGGCAGTGCAAAGAATTGGTAGTGCATTGAGCCAGCTATGAATCTGAGGTATCTTCTGCAAGATTGTCTGATTGGGACATGCAGGTATGCCTCTTTGAGATCCAAAGTTACAAGCCAAGCCTTTTTGCCCAGCATGGGCAGAAGCTGCTGCAGAGTCAACATTTTGAATTTCGGAATGTCCAGAAAAGTATTTAGAATAGACAGGTCCAGAATCAGTCTCCATGCTTTGTCATTTCTTGGTACTAAGAAAAGTCTTGAGTAAAATCCTTGTCCCTGCTCTTGTCGTGGCACTGGCTGAATAGCCCTCATGTTCATGAGGGATGAAACTTGGTTTTGTGCCTCTGCCCATTGGTTATGTGGCAGGTCTGGCATACCTTTTGCCTTTGGAAGGGTGTGAAAGTGCAACCTGTAGCCCTGAGAGACTATATTTAAGACCCATTTGTCCTGGGTAATCATGTGAAAATTTTATGAAAAAAGTGCAAGCTATCCCCCCAAGGGTGCTGCCAAAAGATAAATGCTTGGCACGGGCAGAGGGAAGTCATTGGGACTGTTTCCTATATGGCTGTGTTTTGTCTTCTCTGCTTTTGGAGGTAGAAGCACCCCACTATTTGGGCCTGTATGAGCTCTGGGGCTGTTGTCTGCCTCTAGGGTGTCTGTATCTGCCTCTTTGTGGCCTGTCTGACATGGAAAAGGACCAGTTTTTAGAAGGCCAGTTCCTGCTAAATCTGGGTGGCTGCACCTGTAAGAAATCCTTCACTGTCTGCATAGATTTAGCTTTATCCTCCATTTTCTTTAACACCTCTTCTGCCTTAACACCAAAGTATCATGCTGTAATGGAGCATCCAATAATTTTGCTTTAACATGATCAGGCAGAGTCTGTTCCTTTAAGCAAGCATGCCTTCTAATGACAGAGCCTGTTACAGCGACCCTGCAAGAAGCCTCCAGTGAATCATAACCACACTGCAAAGTATGTTTTCCCACTTGTTCAGCTGCATGCAATAAATCCTGCAATTCCTTATTCTCAGTACATTCAGAATTTGTCAACATTTTCTGTTCTAACAGAGACATTAAATATTGTTGATATTTAAGCATATGAAATTGACAATTTAAAGCCCATACAGCCAAGGTAGCAGAAGTGTAAACTTTTCCCCCCATTTGTCCAGTGCCCTAGAATCTCTATCTGAGGGGACAGGGTGTTTTGCAGTAGCAGCCTTGACCCCTTTGGGGCCCTGTGAAATAGTTTCTGGGTCAGCTGCAGAGTTTTTATATAGAAATTCATGAGAATCTGGCACCCTGTAGTATCTGTCTGGTTTAACAGGTGCAGGAGGTAAAGAGTCGGAAGACAGGCTGGATTCTGAAAACACATCATCTACAATGTCTAGAACAGGAGGAATGGCAAGTGGTCTGTGCTGAGGTAGTAAAAGAAAGTCAATGAGCCTTTTCTTAGAATCAGAATAATCTTGGCTCTTCCAGTGGAAATGCTTCCTCATGGTATGCAAGGTTTCCCCAAATGAGTAATCCTCAGGAGGAGAAGCTGAAGGAATAGATTCTTCAGCAACAGAATCCTCATAGGGAGGAATAGAGTATCCCTGTTCTGAAGAGGAATCAGAGGAAATGGAGACCTCATCAGAGGAATCATATTCAGTGTCTTGCCTAAGCCTCTTATCAGGAGGGGGATGGGAACCCCTGATCAAAGTAATTAGGTCTTCGGCCATTTTGAGCATCTGTTTCTTAGGCATGGAAGTCTGTCCTGGAGAGTGCTGTACTTGTTTCTTTGACTTTAAAACTGTTTTAGTCTTTGTCTTTGATGCTGAAGTTGGCTTGATATAAAGCTGTGTAGGTCTAAAAACACCCTCAGAAGCCGATGCCTGCTCAGCAGCTCTGGACCCATCTGAGGGATTCGTTTCCGAAGGCCCAATACCTTGAGTGTCCAGAGGCCTAGCTGTCTCCACGTGGGAGTCGGAGGCGGCCTGTGGCTCTGAGGTAGCGGGTGTCAGGGGCTGCGAAAGTGCCTCACTGAGAACCGGCGAACCAGTGACTGGCCTAGAAGAGGCTTCATCGTCGGTTTTGGACCACGGATGCCTGTCCTTTTTTTTTTCCTTGCACTTTCTATGAACTCTGGTCATTGGATGATCCAACAGCATTATGTAGTTAAACCTTCGGCCAAAGTAATGAAAAGCAAAATCGTACCAACGCTTAATAGTGCGTTGGTTAAATCTAGCACAAAACCGACAACTAGCAACGTCGTAGTCAGGGCCTAGGCAAGGAATACAGTAAGAGTGAAAATCCTTATGAAGTATTTGCTTCCCACAAGAAATACAATTGTTAACGTTTTCTGACATTGGTCTGGAGCAAGAAAAAGGTTCCCCCAATAGGGTACTTAGCTTTATAGAAGACTTTGGATCTGAAATTCAATTTCGAAAATCTCAGGAGTTGGCCGACCGCACTTACTGAATGCTTTTGCTTCGGGCACCGCGCGGCAAGAAAGACTGAAGAAAATGTCGTCAGCTGCATCTTTTATACCCCTGTCGCACTGACGCCAGGGAAGAGGCGACAGCAACCGACGTCGGACCAAGACTTTGGAATTCAGGCCGACTGCGGGTAGCCTGCCAGCAGGATAACCCAAGTGTAATGACTGCAACAGTGAAACACGATGAACATCAGGTTAATAGCTTCAGGTATCTTTAGAGGGTGGTTCAGGAGAAGGGAAGTCTGAATGAAGAGGTCAAATCAAGAATCAGAGGGCTGCAGCAAACTGGCATAGAGTATCAGATGTAGTGTATGACAGAGTAATGCCAAAGAAACTTAAAAGTAAGGTGCGCAAAACATTGGTGCGACCAGTACTACTGTATGGTACAGAAACCTGGGCAGTAAAGGCAGAGCAGATGAGGAGGCTGGAAGTGATGGAAATGAAGTGCCTGAGATGGGTGGTAGGATGCACACTGTGAGACAGATGAAGAAATGAGGACATAAGAGCAGAAGCAAAAGTAGCTCTAATTGCAGAAAAGATCAAAAGAACAGATTATGGTGGTCCAGGCACATGTGCAGAAAAGCAGAAGACAATCTGGTGAAGAATATTTGGGACAGACAGGAAGAAGGTAAGAGGAAATGAGGGCATCCAGCAAAGAGGTAGATGGATTGTGTGAGAGAAGATCTGTGACAGGCATGAGTGTTGAAGAAGGCAGGAGTGTAGCATTGAATCGAGAGAGAAGGCAACAGTTAACACGATCCCCCAACCCCATGTAGAAAAATAGGAAAAGGGGGGGTTGATGATGATGATGTTGATGATCCTACTGTAAGAACCAAATGTTTCATAAGAATTTGCTGAAGAACTGAGGTATGTACATCTGAGCTATGAATTTGATTTAGTATGCAGAGAATAATGCCTTATTGCATGTAGTCAGAGAGATAAAATTATTCTGCATCCTGAAGTAAAACAAAATTTTATGTTCATATTATTTGTGGGATTATTTTATCTTGTTTAGAGTAAATATTGTAGTCAAGTTTAAAAGAGTTATAATTGTGCAGTAATTATTAATTTTGATTGGTCCCTGAAAGACTTAGGAGTCAGTATTACTCCAATCAGGATGCCATTTCTCATTGTTGAAGTACTGCATTAGTCAAACGAGAAAGGGAGAAAGTACATCTATGAAGTATTTGTAGAATTCATTCTTTAGGCAGCTGGGTCACGGTGGTTTATTGTTTAGTAACTTGCAAACCTCTTATGGCCTCTAATGTTATTTCAAAGTATTCAGATTATGTGAAATTTGACTGATATGAATTTATGAGAATTTCTTTATCATGTTGGGAACTTATGTCATTAGTAGAGAAAAGCTCATTAAGATACAGATTTTTAGAATTTTTAATCTAAATCAGATTGTTTTGCTATTCATTCTTAGTAACATTTTGAATTCTTCTTCTATTCTTTGAGAAGTATATATAAAAACTGTTCATCCCTATTTGTGTTTAAATGCTGAGCTTGTCTATAAGAAATATAGTATTATTCAGCTGTTAAAATAGATTTCTTTGTTGAAACTGGGTTTTTAATAGTTTGCATTTGTTGTTCTTCTGATAGTAATGACTAATGTTGAGCAATCAAAGCATGCTCAATCAACTCACTGGTTTCAGAAAAATGAATATTGAAATCATGAGTCAAAAATGCTGAAAAACACAAAAAATATTTTTTTTCCTGCTGAAGTAAGCCCCCATTAACTCCTCTAACCCTGAATTATATATACCAACTCCATAGTCATACCACAATGGAAAAATCCCTGAAAAGTACTTTGCTGGCTCGCACAATACAACACATTGCAGTGGAACACACCTCAATATTAAATTTACAAACTAAAGCCACACATCCATGAATATATAAATGAACTGTAAGTATGCCACCATTAACTGATATAATCTTTAACACTTAATTGTACATATAGCTTTTATAATTCAATATGACATTGTTTATTTTTATGTACTGTTGATGTCTGTAAAAAGATGAGGTATATCTTTAGTATACAGCCCATTCAAATGAAGGAACTATCCCTTGATTGTTATTGTATTCCCTAAATATCTTACTCTACACAAAGGGTGCCATTGTAGCCTAGATATTTGTCAGTCACTGAGTGTTTAATGCATTTTGCAACCATGGACTTGATTCCCCTTGTCTCATCATGAACAGTATGGGCTGAAATTTCCCACAGGGAGGTCATTCCTGCAATGAATGAAATGTTTTGTTCAATGTAAGGACATAGGGAAAACTGAATTATATTGGTGAGCAAGATGTTGACCAATTCATGTTATAAACAATAATTCAGTCTTTTCTGTATCTTCTTTCCGCTATGTCATCTGGCGGCCATTTAGGATCTTTAACAGCTCAACAACTAGATGTTATTGCAAACCTACAAGATTCCCTGCATAATCAAACATTGCTTATTCAACAAATATCTCAACAACTTCCAACAACAAGGGATGGAATGCAGCTTAGTAATGCGATCTGTTTGCAGTCGGAGATGAGCAATACGAAGATATTCCACCAGGCCAGCTGCCCATCAGTTTTAGTCCCAGATTTCATCCAGGTAACCAAAATACTTTTCCAGGCTCACAGAGTCTTAATATTGATCATTGGCTGAAACGGCAAGTTGAATTCAGCATGGAACAACAGCCCAGAATGGGCATTTTGCAACAACAGCTAAAAGAGTTTCAAAAGAAATGCTTAAAATACTGTAAATTACAGCAAGAAAATCTGTAGTTTGAAGAGTGTATAAAACTCAAGTGCCCAAGGGCCTTAGATCATGGAAATATCCCACAGGCTTCATCCAGCATTTACTTCTCTATCAAGAATTAGTAGTAATATTTGATCAACAAGGATGCAAGTAAATGGAGCTTTTAATTAAATACAGTCTTAAAGAAATGGATATTTTATATGCAGATATTAAAAGACTTGACACTTGTATCACACAAGACTTGTATCAAGAATGCAAACTTCAACATAAATCTATATTTAAGGAAGTGGACAAAGAAGCTAGTATTATTCAATAATGGAAAGTTCGTAAGTTGGAGCCTGACCGAGTGGATTATTTTGCTGGGACAGCATATCCATGACCACCATGCAATTTCCAAAATGGTGGTTAGCAACAAGAATCAGATGTTTTTTTCAATTATTCATTCTACAACCCACAAGTAGCAACCAAGTGATGAAGTCCCTTTGGAATTCTTGCCACTATGGCATTCAAAGCAGATCAGGAACAAGAATTCTTCATAGCCATCAATGGGAGTCCACAATTCGAATGTATGGGGACAGGCCCCATGGCAGACTACACAATATTCATGGAGGAAGAACAGCAAGAAAACCAGGTGCCAGTGGTGACTGAAATTAGTCTAATTGACCTGAATAAGGTTTGCACACCATACATTATCATTGCTAACAGCACTAATGATTTTAGAGTTTATAACTCTAGCTCATTTAATATTGCCAAAGCACATGCTGATTTATTTTGCATGGGATTCACATTTGTACCCACAAGATGGGCAGATGTTACAACAGTTGTTAATGAACTGAAGTTATTCATGAGACAACTAAATTTACAATTAATATTTGGTGATGAAAATTGCACAGAATTCAATAATAGTCTACAGGCACCTAGTACGTATAATCCCAAATTGCACCCAACACTAGCTAATTTTGAATTAATCTGTTAGATGGACAGGCAACACCTTTTAAATTAGAAACCAAATATCCATGGTGTAGTTTGAGCAAAGTGGATGGGGATATATTACAAGAACTAAAAAATACAAATAATTTGAGATTTATGTGGTCCAATAAGGATGGTAGTTTGGTCATAATGGACCAATATGACTATATCCAAACATGTTTAGCATTCTGTTTGAAGAGGCGTACAGTGAGGTTTCTAAATTAACATCTCTTATAGAAAGACAGACATGCATTTAAATGATTTGTTGCTGGAAGGGCAAATCTCCCTTGATGATTACAAGTTTATGCACATTTTTGAACCTAAGACCCTGACCATTTTTAGTGTGCCAAACATTCACAAGGGGTTGCACAATCCACTCCTCAGACCGATCGTTGATGCAGGCACCTCAAAAATTAACTTCATAGCAAGATATGTTGATTATCATCTCAAAAGTTATGTTATGAAGCTTGAACATCTATGTACACACTCAGGATTTTTTTATCTCAATCTCAGAAAATTAATAATATATCTGATATAATTTTTGTTATGATTCACTTATTTACTTGCATACCACATTCAGTAAGTTTGTAATGGTTTTCAGAATATCTAACCGATATACCACAATTAGATCAAGGTAAAATTAATGCATTAGACCAACTTGTTGAAATAGTATTACAGAGCAACTTTATATTTTTTGAGGGACATTTACTTCCAGCAAAAAGCAGGTATTGCTATGGGTTTAACTTATGGCCCTTTATATGCTAACATCATCATGGTTGCTTGGGAAAGGAAATTTGTACTAAATATTGAATTTAGTTCATCGTGAACAATTTATACCTGCTTTCTGGATGACGTCTTTATAGCATGGATAGATACAAGTGATAGAATACAGCAGTTTATAAAATATATTAATAATATAACTTCATTCCTTAAATTCACTTGTAACACAAGTACTGATTGTATTTCATATTTAAATGTCAAATTATCAAAAGACCTTGACAATAATTGTTTCACACAATATATAGAAAACCTACTTATTCAAATTAATTCTTGCACTCTGCAAGCAGCCAACCTTACCATCAAAAATGAGCAATAGTAAAAGGAGAGATGGTAAGGGTGGCAAGAATGGTTTCTCAATACCAGGAATTTTAAAAAGAATGTGACATCTTAAGAGACATGTTGACTAACAGTGGTTACTCCCTAGCGTTAGTAAATTAAGTCAAAAATGAAGCAGTAAACAAGAGGTAGTCAGGTTTCTATAGTCCACTTCTTAATAAAAATCTCTTCAAATGGAAATGAAACAAATAATGGGCATGGCATAGGTCCAGAAAATGTTCAGCACTCATCCCAACAATTAATTATTAACAACAATGATGGCAATAAAGGGAAATTTAATCGAGGATTCATTACTACATTTTCAATAGGCAGTCAGGATATTCATGACATCTTGGCCAAGAACTGGCAGCTTATATAAAATGACAGATGAACAGCAAATAAATTAGGTGGAAGACCGCATGTCATATACAAAAGAGGCACTAGTTTTAAAAGCATATTTGATCACATAGCCAGTAATTTAAACAGTTCAAAGGGCAGAATGACCAACTGTGGTGCCTGTAATCAGTGTAAAGACATCTTAGTAAGAGACAATATCTGCATTGGTTCTAAAAATTGCAAAATAAATGGATGTTTTAATTGTAAAACGCATGGTGTTGTATATGTCTCTAGATCCCAAACGTGTTAAACATTATTATGTGGGGAAAACAGAACATAAACTAAAAGAGTGCATATATGAACACATTTGACATTAATAAGAATAAAAGCATCAATGCCCTTTCTAAACAAATATAAGTTTTTGTTTTCTATACTGGAATGGGTAGAAAAGAATCCAAGGGGAGCACCATGGGCAATCAAACTCTAGCAAGTTAGCAATGGAAGCTATGGTGGCAATTACATTTAAATGCTTCATCACCCATGGGGATAAATGATACAATATCTATCACTAGCTTATTGAAAATGTGAGCAAATGAAAGATAAACAATATGGCTCAAAAGTTTCTTCCATTCACAAGTTAAGTTTTAAAGACTGGTAGTATGTATATGATTGTTTGGAGTTTCTAGCCATCTGGAATTTTAGAATGTCATTTAATTATGTAACAATGGGTATTCTTAGTTGAAATAAGGTTATAATGATACAAGGTTTCTTTAAGATTTGAAAGTTCCTGATCATGTGATTATTTTGCTTCTTTATATCTAACAGGATACATTGTTTCAAATATTGTCTGATGAAGTCTTGGAATCTCAAGACAATAGCACTTACATTTTAATTTTTAGTCGAATAAAGCCGTTTTAAGATCCAGATGTCTTTTATTTTGCATTCACATTATAACTCTCCCATGTTATTTAAAGAAGCCTACCTTAATCCAGTGTTATAATCTATGCCTTACATGTCCTGATTGAGATCGTTGATACAGCGGTGCTAATACACCTTCATAGGATTCTGAGTGAAGAGGAATGGTTTAACAATATAGGAAGCCAAAAATTAAAGTAATGTATCTTTAGGGTAAATGCCACTGTTATCTTCAGCTTGCCATATCATCAAACCACTTCCCTTCACTCAGAAATGTATGCCCCACAGCTAGTCTTCACCAATACCTGAACAGTTTTACTAGCATCTCACAACCACATACATAGTTTTGTGACACTCCTCACCCCACCGTTATACTTCTAATATAATCCTTAATGGCCTAAGCGATCACCTTCTCACATATGTAATTAAGCACAAAACCATTAATTCCCAACAACCCTTACTCAGAAAGGTTAGAAACAATAAAAACTTTGACCCTGCCAAATTCCAACAAGAACTAAACTCATGTAATTGGTCTATTCTAAAACACCTCCCCTTAGAGGAAGCAGTAGCACACTTTAACAACAAATTCCTTGAGATCCTTGATTTGCATGCACCTGTTCGTTCAAAGAGAACCAAGGCAAAAACTGCAGCATGGCTTTCTATAGAGTCTAAACTCAAAATTACCCTTAGAAACAAAACATGGGCTTTATGGCATTCTTCTAAAGACCCTCAAGATCACATTAAATACAGGCAATCCATGAACGAAACCAAAAAATCAATTTTACAAGACAAAAAACAATACTACTGTAATTTACAGACAGTAAATCAAAATAACCCTCAGAAGTTTTGGGCAGGTTTAAATAATCTACTACATCCTGGACAAACTTCAACCCCAATCCCTGCTGCTACTATTGATAAAACCCCTGAAGATGTTTCTGATAGTTTTATCCAATTCTTTACTGAGACAATTCAAGCCCTAGCCAGCCAACTACCTCCTAGCTCCCCTGGTCCTGAAAGTAGCATCCCTAGAAACCTACTTGCATTCAGCTTCCAACCAGTCGCCACTTCACTTATCCGTACCTTGATCAAAAAATTAAAACCCACTACACTTTCTGCTGATCAACTCCCTGCCGAGTACCTACAAAAATCAGCTGATGCTATTGCTTACCCCGTCTCAATACTAATCAATCGAACCATAGTAGAAGCTAAAATTCCCACCATCTGGAAAATATCCTATGTAATCCCACTTCACAAAGGAGGCAGCTCTACTGAATTCTCCAATTATAGGCCAATAGCTATACTCTCTCCACTTGCAAAGATTATGGAAAAATGTATTCATAGACAGCTCATGCACCACCTAATCCAAAATCGCCTTATGGCAGACACTCAGCATGGCTTCCGTCCTCATCACAGCACTACTTCAGCCCTCCTAGCCTTTACTAACACCATAAACCATAATCGCAACAATAATTATATATCCTCAGCCCTCTTTTTGGATCTTTCCAAGGCATTTGATATGGTTGATCACCAACTTTTAATCCACACCCTGCAAACATTCTGTCTAGATACTGGAGCCCTCCAATGGTTTCAATCCTACCTGAATGGTCATCAGCAGGCTGCCCTCTGGCAGAACAAACTCTCTAACCTTCTACCTAACACCCTCGGAGTACCACAAGGCTCTATACTAGGGCCCTTGCTGTTCTCCATCTTCATTAACGGCCTTTATACTGTCATCCCAAAAGTCAGCTGTATCCAATATGCTGATGACTCTACTCTGATTTGCTCAGCCACATCTCCAGTAGAGTTATGGTCAGCTACCCAGACTACCTTTAATACAATAGAAAACTGGCTTTCTGAACATCGTCTGATCCTAAATCCCAAAAAAACTAAAATGCTGTTATTTTCACCAACATGTAGGTCTACCGCTTTCACCTTTACCATAAAATCAAATGATGGCACAATAATCTCCCCTGACCCATCTACAAAACTATTAGGTGTCATCATAGACAATAATCTCAAATTTGACCTATATGTTAACCAAACTATCAAACCATCAATAAAAAACTAGGGTCACTTTACAGAATAAAAGCCTTCCTAACCCCTCCTGCTAAAATTGCCATAGCTCGCTCTCACCTTCTTTCAACCCTTCTATATGCATCCCCTCTACTCTCGAATTTGAACAAGACTGTCCTTAACAAACTCTCAATTTGCTACAACCACATTGCCAGGTTTGCCACTGGGCTGCCTTTTAGGACACATCATTGCATCAATCTAAATCAGCTTGGTTGGCTTGAACTACCTAGCCTAATCCAGTATAACCAACTGATTATGGCCTATAAAATCCTCTATAATCCGGACAATACTCCTGCACTTAAAACTATTATCACCCCCCTATAACAATCCTAGACCACTTCGATCCTCTAACAAACTACTAATTCAGACTAGCAAGATTAATAACACAGCCGGTGATTCTCTCTTTGCAAACTCTGTAAGTAGATCCTGGAACTCTCTGCCAGCTGATATTACCTTACTTTCCACCTCAGGTCAATTTAAAACTAGACTCAAACAACATTTGTCACTTAACTGGCTATGCCAATGTATCAAACCTGGCTAACTCAAATGTGTAAAAATCTGTTAACCAGTTTACTGTGTAATTTAATTTAATCCTGACTTGTGCTCAGGACTAACTGTAACCTGTGGAACTTGTTTAACTTGCTTACTTATGTAATCTCTGTAAATAGTCTGTTTGTAATATGTAATGCTGGTATTATGTAATGCTGTATCTGCTTACCCTTGGAGTTTTTCTCCACGGGCCTCCGCTGAAAATGGACATGCATCCAGTCGGACTATCCCGGTCAACAAATGTAAAATAAAATAAAATAAAAATAAATAAATAAAATAATATGATAACCAGATATAATTGTCTCTGAACCTGGTTAATACTCCACCTATTAACATTTTCTGCCGTAACAAGTCCCTTCCCTCACTTTCATCCATCCACCCCAACCCCTTTCCCCATTTTGCACATGGGGTTGGGGTGTCATTTCAGCAGAGATAATCATCTCTAGTCAAGGTTTACACAGATGAGTAGCTAGCCCTACCAAGGGAGTTCATTCATACCACTCACCCGTACACACTTTATCACCTACGGCCAATGTAGACTGCCCGATCCACCTACTGCATGTTTTTGGAATGTGGAAGGAAACTCGAGCACCCAGAGGAAACCCATATGACCACAGGGAAGACATGCAGACTCCACCCAGAGGGCACACCAGCTGAAAATTGAACCAGAGAACCTCTTGCTGTGAGGTGACAATGCTAACCGCTGCACCACTGTGCCCAGCCACTTCCATTTATTTGAATTAGTAATCAGTAATCACAACATCTATCTATTATTTATTTGAAAAACCCACTAATGCACCTCTTCAAATGTTCAATGTTCAACATCTTTTACATGCAGAAGTATCTTTTATACTGCAATAGTTTCCGTTATTTCATATAAATGTAACCTAATTAGTTAATGTATGTGGTGTTGATAATGTAAATTACTTAATGTCTGTTTATGTGTATTATTGAATGTCTGTTTAAAAAAGTGTGCAATATGTTAGAACTTTTATCCCTGGGCCTCTGCTTGGTTGACTAAACCTAGGTGGACAAACCTTGTAAAAAAATCAAAATAAAGATAATAACATAAATACAAAAAAATTAACCATGTTCAGACTGTGCAACATCATTGTATCATTCTACCCAACATGAATAAATCCACTAATAGCAAATCCCAACATCAGAAGTATAGCTAAGGTGGAGCAAACAGGGCAGCCAACCCAGGTGCAAGGTGTCAGGGGATATGATTGGCAGATGCCAATCAATTGACAGCACACAACCAAATGAATTCCAGTACCAGTTTTGTGGTCTGGTTGGAAGATTTGATTCCTCACGTTGTGTGTGGTCTAATTCTTAGTGCAGAATTTGCCATACTTTTTAAAAGAATACCTTTTTTTTGTTCCTCACTTTAATGTAGGAGGTCAGAGGACCTGGTGCTCCTCAACTCTCGAGAGGTGCCAGATATGAATGCTGCACTGGGCACTAGATGAGTGAGCTACAGCTCTAGGCAACATGTTGAGTAATGAAAGGTACCAAGTTCCATACCCATGAAGTAGCATTATTTTGTTGTTATCAAGTACAAGCACTAACCCATCAAATCATAGCCATGCAACTGATGTAGCAGTATTTCAGCAACCAAACCTTCTATAATTAAAACCATAATCCAAATGGCAAACAAAACACACAAATTTAAAGCCAAAAAGAAATGTACTATCCAAAACTGACAGGCAATTATATGACTGGAATGCTGCTCAGTGACAACAAATATGGCCAACAACCACAAACTTCACCAACTGCCCCCAACCACGCAGTATGTTTAATGCACACCCTACAATGTATTCCTCCTAAACACCACAACATCTTGCTTAATCATCCAAGCAATAATGATCTATCCACAAAGTTGTACCTTCAGAAAACACAAATGTCTCACATCATCACACCTTCAAAGGAGTTACACAACTCATCTTACTCACCAGAGTGACAACAAATTAGCACCATGCTTCACAAAACATAACAACGTATCCCGTATATGTACACCCAGGAAAATGTTCAGTCTCTTCCCACTTTCCAGAAGAATAATCTGCCACACAAGCTTTGCTTACAGCACTCTTCTTGTATCAGTACCAGCATTCACCAAGACACATAAACTTAGTGTTGTAAAACTACCCACAGTTATAAAATGTCAGCTGTAACTAGCATGAAAAAATTAAGCAGGGCATATAACTCTTCCTACAGCTAAATATCATACCCTCTTTATTGTAGCATTGCCTACCATCATGAATAATCATAAACAACCCTATCCATAATTTGCAAAAACTTGTTTTTAACTTATTGAGGGGCATTATAAGCATATGACGTATCAAATAACTCTACAATGAAACTTATAAACACTAGAAGAAAACATAGGTACTGCAAAAGTACTGAACATGAAATATTCAACTCTTGTTTTCCTTTTGATTCATTAAAGTGTCTACATTATATATACATCATATAACAGTATGAATGCCATCATGAGACATATTATCAGGAAATGTTCGACCATATTCAATACCGCTCATGTATTGCAAAAG
Source organism: Protopterus annectens (assembly GCF_019279795.1). Classification (NCBI taxonomy): domain Eukaryota; kingdom Metazoa; phylum Chordata; order Ceratodontiformes; family Protopteridae; genus Protopterus; species Protopterus annectens. The sequence continues at coordinate 628,294,348 of NC_056728.1, read as the reverse complement.
AAAAATGAAAAAAGTCCCTATTTTTCCACCTTTACAGTTGATGGTTTAGATAATTCAGTATATACCAAAAATATATTTAATTACTATTGTAGGTGTTCAGAAATATTGGTGTTTATTACCAAATAAATATTTATGAAAACATACTTATGTAGGCTCAGATATGTTTAATAATGTCTGTAACTGGCAGGACTATATGCATATCATGGCAGACAATTACGCATGAAATCGCACTCTAAGAAAAAAATATTTTAGCATCTTTAAATATTTTTCCACAACTGGTAATACACTCTCTTTACGAAACAAACATGGTTTTAATTTCCTTGCAGTTTTTATCAGAACACATTTGGACAGATAAATATCCATCAAACATCTTTGAATGTTTATCAAAAATATAAACACCTACTGTGTGCAGAAGTCATTACATTTGACTAAGAAAATAAGTAAATGAATAAATGAATAGTCTCCATTGCCATACAGTGATAAAGCCCTGACTGGGAACCAGGCAACCTAAGTTCAATTCCTGGCTCGGGAATATGTTGGAGCTGGCATGGAGAGGGTAAAAGAATGTATAGGCTCTGTCTGTTCACCTTTCTCAAAAGAGTGGGCATAGGTGATGTACTGATTAGAGGGCAGACAATTTGCTGTAGCCCCAATAGAAACAAGGACTCAGAAAGTTGTCATGCTGGGCATTTGAGATGAACTGAAAGGACTAGCTGTCTTACAGCTTGGGGTTGTTTGTATTCTCAAAGGTTATGTTTGTTTAGCTACACAGTCTACAAGTAGTGACGCTGGTACACAGAGGTTTGGGCCATAACCAAGCAAACAACTAGTATCTGCAAGCAGCAGTGGAAGCTTCCAGGCTCATCTACCTCCCATAGGGCATCCCCATTATTATTAGCAAAGGAGGTACTGGTGACCTCACCCCAGAAGGGTTAAACACCTGGGTGCACCATTTCATAGAGTAGGATGGGATTTAGGTGAGTCATGCTTTACCAGACTATAGAAACCCCAACCACAAGAAAGAAGGCAAACAAAAAAAATACAGTGCAGACTCCGTAAGTTTGAATGTCCAAAAACAAATACTTTGGTTAGATTCAGCTTTAACTACACCACCAAAGCAGTGCTGTTTTGTTGTACATATAATGAAATAGGTCTGGAGTTCTATCCTGCTATACCAGCAATCAAATGTTAGCAAACCAAATTATTTAGTTTCACCACATATCTTGCACCTTTAAACCTGGCAGAGTCTACAGCTTCAGTTCTCCAAGTCACTTCAAGCAGCCAAGTGAACCTTCCCTTCAGCTACTGAACATGTAACGACTGTTCCATATTCCTCTTGCTCATCCTCTCACTCCTAGTCCTTTCCCAGTTTAACAATTTAAAGAGAGTCATTATTCTTTTTGCATTTATTATCAATGATTCATTTCTCACATAATCCAGTGACTGAGACAATCTTACATTATATCCATCACTGACTGAGCAGAGGTAAACAGCTGTATCCCGATAGGAAAGCACTAAAACAATAGCTTATACAAGAGTCTACTCCATTAGCATTTTTAAACCCTCCAAAAAACTGTGCTCTTTGTTATAGTATAGTCTTTGAAAAAAATGTAATCTAACATTACCAACCTTTCTTCATCTGTGATCCCTATTCACAGTAACCACAACTATGAGAAAACCTATTCTTTTCAGACCTAATCACAAATTGAACCAAAATCACAGTCACTCAGAATAAACCCTATCGGATATTGACAATAGCAGTCTGTAGGCTGTTCCTATTCCCAGCAAACTCTTAGAAAATCCTGTCGATTGTGTCATTTTTTCACATAATCAAGACACCCAAACCCTTCATCCCCATCCAAAACTCTGTTTAATTACAAGTTGGACCTTCTTGCCTTATCCTTCAGGGTAATCAAATTCTGTTCAGTATAAACAGACTGCTTACTTCCACAGATTTCAGTTCCACTCTGTTTATGAAACAATGTGGTATCATATTTCTCCTTCAAAAATGAATTGGAATCATCTTCCGTAGCTTCCAATAGTTTACTGTAATAATTCATGAGCCCAGACCACTTACATCGTCTGCCTCCATAGTCCCATCTACATGACTTCATAACGTTTTTACTTGTTGGCAGATTCAATCATCACTGATTGGAGGCCCAACATCAACAATAGGCTGCAATAGCTTTCTTTCTGCTCATCAGTACACATCTCTGTGACACATTTTAACTAATCAGAGGAGATCATCTACAAAATATCAAAATAATAACTAATTTCAACCAAAATCACTTCACAGCACTAGCATTAAATGCAAAAAAAAAAAAATTATTTTTAAAGAAACAAAAACAGCAAAGCAACTGAAGGGAGTGACCAACCTCCTGATGTGCTTGCTGTAAGACTTCCTGGTCTCATCTTTCATTTGATTGTGCTTATCAAATCTAAAATGTTTTACTATGACTGACAGCTTTGCATTAAAGTAACCATAACATATTCACAATATCTTGAAAGGGCTAAACTAGTGATGCCCCCATACATACATCCTAGGCATTCTCAGTCACTGTGAAGAAAAGTTAAATTCAAACCTTTGTGCTGTCCATATATTTTCCACAAAGTATACTGTCCTTCTCACTCATTCTAACATGTATCTTCTGAAGGTGAAAGATCACAAAATCTAGCTGTTCAATTCTTATTTTTTAATTTCTACTTATTGATTTTAAATTGTCAGTTTGAAAGCAGCAATTTTATTGCATATTGTATATGCATGCACCATGTGTTAATGATGAGGCTGTATGGCAGCAGGCCTGGAATTAGGCTGGTAATAACATTTAGTTTGATTTGATTTGAACATTGTTATATTCATTCAAGGTGTGCCTTATTCAAAGAGGCAAGTTCGACAAAATGCCATATCCTTGAGTTTGTCCCTTGTCAGATCGATAGATCCCCCAAGCGAGGGCTTCACCCCAATGTGTTGCACCACTTTTGACAAAATCTCAATAAAGCAGTGAATTTGATGAGTATCCCCTTTATTAATAAAACAGCTTCTATTCCTTCCCTGCTGTCTGCACATACATTGATCAGTCATTCACAGTAAGATTTAAAGTACGCAGTAGACCATAATACTGTGCATAGATTTTTCTGCAATACACAAGGTTTGTTTTTGCACAAAACAGCTCATCTGCATCCAAAATACCGTGTGTGCCTTGTATTTATTTGTACTCCCTCACATGTACTGCTTAACTTTATTCTCGTTTAGGCTTCCTTATACTTGCTTAAGTGTAACATCTAAAAGTTTAAACATATTGATTTCTATTCCCTGATTTGGAAATGGCTGATCAATTTTCCAAGTGGAAATCTCTACCCTCAGTTTTTAGTACTGTCACCTTTTCAGATGCCCAAAATAGGATATTTTTATGGAAATGCAAAACATTTATTTTATTCATCTATTAAAGGAAACTGAGGAAATATTTTTTTTCCTAAAATCCCAGGATGTATGTCATTTCTAATGTATTTTCCCGGTATACAACTGCCAAATAATGTAGATTTTTGTAATGTAATCAGTGTTACTAGCTTAAACAATAAGCTGAGTTAAGGCAACCATTGATTCTTATGGCCAGGTAATTAAATCAACTTAGATTGCATAATTATCTGTCAGTGATTTACTATATCTGTCCAGTATTTGTTGTCCAGTTAGAGCTGTCTTTGATTACACTGTTTCTGTCTAAACTTGATTTTCCTAAATAATTGGTCTTAACCTTATCTTATAATTGTCTTAAGTCCTATTATATAATTATGCAGTTGTATAATAAACTGCATGATCATACCCAGTCATATTCTAGAATTAAGCAATTGTACAGCTGTCACAGTCGACATGAATGCTCTGTAGTCTTGTCCTTATGGGCCCGGGTCCTGACTAAAAAGGGTCTTTGGACCAGCTCATTTACCTGGTCAACAAATAAAAATAAATAAATAAAAGTAAATAGAGACTTTCATGTGTAAAATGGAGCAGGTAGCAACCTAGTAGCGATTCAGTGTGTTTGTACTTTTATTTCATTCCACAGCTGTGTGACTGTGTGTTCACTATATGCAATCAGGGGATGTGTGTATGTGGTGAGTGTTTTTATCACTGTTTCATTGAAACAAAGTTTGTTTCTTCAGTTTGATGCTTCAGTGAATGAGAATCAGTGAAACAATGGGGGAGTCTGTTTTATTGCTTTTTACATTACCTGCCTGATGTAATCGTCCAGTATCTGAGTAGAAAGTCTCAATGTTCAGCTATCTAAGGATGTGCCATTTTATATCTGCTTCACTTATACTCTGTTTCTAACAATAGTAGTCAAAGCCAGTAATCCCAGAAGTGCTAAAGGTCCACAGTAGTAAAACCAAAGTCTACAAATACACCAACAACTGTATAGGACCAACACGCTGTAGCACATAAACTATAAAACTGTATTCAGTGATAAAAAATAATTATAAAAGGAATAAGCACTTTAAGGCTCATATGCCCTTCTTCTGATTCACCATCTAACACACTGTCAAGTCTTTTAAAGTACATGCATCCAATCAAGTTCAGTTTAACAGCCTATGCCCTTTCAGGATCAGCTTTAAAGGAAAAACACCACTTATTCCAGGCTGATGATCCACCCTCAAACTAGCAATCCATTTAGATTAATTGAAATACATAATATTAATTATATCCCCTCATCAGTAACTCTATTCAAAAGTTGTAATACCATAAATGTAAAACTATGTCCAGAGTTCTCTTTGATATGCTGAGCAAGCGGATTATGCTTAGAGGAACATCCGATATCACTAATATGTTACCGGATACATTCCTTCAGCATCCTGTTATTCTTTCCTATATAGAATGAAGGACATTGTGAACATTGGGAATGGTAGATAACATTCTTACTATGACAACTAGCATACAGAGTTGGTTGATAAACCTTTCTAGTTACCGGATGTTGGAAATAATTCCTTAAGTCAATGTATTTACATGATTTAAAGCAGTTAAAAGGAAAAGTGCCAAACTTAGTAATAAAAGGAAAACAATGAGTTCCATCATTCCTTTTATCCTTGCATAACATCCGCTTCAGGTTCAGGTTATTCCTGAAACTGAACCTAGGGACATCTCTGACAATCTCTTTCAGGTTATCATTCGATAATATCTTCCAGTTGTCCCTGATAATATTACAGATATCTCTCATGATATTGTTATATTTGAGTGTCACTCTCAAAGGTGTTTTAGCTGAGTGCTTCACTCTATCTAATGGATTACATTCATTAAACCATGGTCTTCTTGTTGATTCCTGCTGATTCTCTTAGAGCGTCAACCTGGACTTTCATTGCCTTAATTTCTAAACTCAGGAAGTTTCTGGAAACGGCGACTAATGATGAAGTGTATAAGTTAGGAGCATGACCTAAAGTACGCCCAGCCACGGATTTGTTTTTTCCGGTTCTTCCAGTTCCTGTGAAATTAAACATCAAACTGAATTGGGAATATGTAAATGATGATTTGGTTTACAACATCTCGAGCTTTATGTTAAACGAAAATCATTTAAAAGTATTAAATAAAAGGCTTGGTTTTGTCCCTGTCAATTCCCCTAAACTCTGCGATCTGGCAATAGATCTTAAATTATTTTATCACAATGTTACATTAAGAAATATTTTTAAAGGGCAAGAGTGCAATAATGAGACATATGCAATGAGGTAACAGTGTTTGTTTATTCCTCCTACCCACCCAGTTGTGGAAACATTTGTTCGTACATGTGAAGATCAGATAGCTGAATACATACATAAAAGAAAAGGAAAAGGATTTCACAAATTGTCTTATGCTGAAAGCAATGCTATGTGGGAACTGATAGATAACAAAGATATTATTATCAGGCCGGCTGACAAAGGAGGGGCTGTAGTAGTGATGCATACATCATACTATCAGGAGAAAATGAGACAGCTGTAATCTGAAGAAAAGATCTATTGCAGGATTCAGTTTATGGATGGACAAAGATTGTGTAGGGAAATTAACAGAAACCTGGAAGATATGCTGCACGGGTGTATTATTACGAAGGAGATGAATGACTTTTTCATAGTGGAACATCCGATAATTCCAGTCATTAATGGACTTCCCAAGATCCATAAAAATAAGATTGATCCTCCCTTCAGGCCCATTGCATCTGGGCAAGGCTGGATCATGGAGTGTATTTTGCAATGGCTGGAGAATAATCTGAAAATTGTTTTCTACTCAACTCAAAGATTCAGCTCATTTTCTGTGTGAACTCTTTGCCTTTACTAAGGGATTTGAATATAAGAAAAGATTGTTATTGGTTACACTGGATGCTAATAATCTGTTTACTGCTATCCCTAATGATTTTGGGTCTATATTATCTACACTGAAATGTTGAAAGCGCAAACACTCTTACACTGACACAGAATAACCAAAGCTCCTAAACCTCGAACGGCCAGAAGAGTGATTTGTTCCCAGGGAAAAAAAATTGCTAAGCCATTGTCAGGACTTCACCATTCCCTCCACTGTAGCGCGATCTCAGAGTTGGTATATTTAAGTAGGGAGGGTGTGGGGGTCAAAGCCCCCCACTTTATTTTGTGTGTAGAGTTGGGGTTTTTTTTGGGGGGGGTTGTTTTTTTTTTGTTGGCCCAGCAATTTTTTTTTTCCCTGGGTAAAAATCATTGTTCTGACCGTTCAAGGTTTAGGTGCCTTGGTTATTCTCTGTCTAGCGTATCAGTGGGAGTGGTAAGCACAAGGTAGCCTACCTACCACAAGAGTGGTTTCTGGCCCAGAAATTGTAGTTTATTGTCCGTTTGTGCAGATTTTCCATCTCTTTCGAACTTCTGGTTTAAAAGCCCACATTTGCGTTTTGTTTCCCACCTTTCCTTTAACTAGTTTAGTCCAGATACAGATCTGCTGTATCCAGGACTGCTTGTAAGCTTCTGAGCCTCCGCAAGCCTTTCTGTGTGGAGGGAAGCCTTCTAGCTTATCAGTGGCAGTGGTAAGCACTAGGTAGCCTATCTACCACAAGATCCAGGTACAGATTCTTAGTTTTAGCACTTGAATGTACTTATTCATGCTCAGCACTTGTTCAGAACTTGTTAGCACTAAATAAGCTACAAATTACTACAGCACTCAACCTTCCTCTTTACCTAGAGGAAAACAGTTTTTGTACTTACTTTCCTCACTTGTTTAGAGAAAAACAGCTCTTATACTCACTTTCCTCACTTGTTTAGAGGAAAGTAGTTTTTTATTCAGGCATGTCCAAGGGTCAGCTCCCACTGTTCTCTCTTGTCTATCTAATGAATCTGGGCATCTTGGGGCAAGGTAGCAATTGCCTCATGTACACAGACAACCCTCTCCTCCTACCACCCAATACTACAACCTGTGAAAGATGCACTTATCTAGCCAAACTGGAGGTAAAACTCTCTCCAGCCAAGACTGAACTTGACAGTCAAGAGGAGAAGGTAAATACTAGCACCACACCACACTCATCACATAGTCCCACTAAACCTACACCACCAAAATCCACACATAGAAACACAAAAACATTAACAGAGGCTCTCAATAATAATCTGCTCAAGCAACAGAGACCACCAAAGCAGAAATGCAAGCAACCTCCACCTCCCCAACACAACCCAAATGACACATAGCCCACAGACTCAGTGTGCCACTCAACCACAGCCAATAAGGCAAAACATCGTACCCAACACACTAGTCATAGGTGACTCTATAGTCAGGCACACTGATGTCCCACTCACTAGGCTAAACAAGGAGAAGGTTACTGTCAGCTGCCTGTCGGGTGTCAGGATCCGCCACATAACCCACGCACTCAGGTCACTCCACAACAAGTACAAATATGATTCTGTCATTGTTCATGTTGGTGTGAATGACCTGAGACTACATGAAAAGAGACAAGGAAGAGCTCTCTGATCTTGTTGCCCAGGCAGGTATGACCCTAGCCCTGAGTAGCATCCTGCCATCACCCAGAATTATACCGCAGTACAAGGACAAAATGATTGACTTCAACAATTGGCTAAGCTTCTGGTGTCATTCTAAGGGGATCCAGTATATGTCTGCCTGGGACGACATGGTTGACAGACCACAATGCTTTGCCAGAGATGGCCTGCATCTGTCACCCCCGGGATTCCAGATACTGGTTAGGGGTCTTGCCCCCCTATAGTGCCTTTTTTTTAGGCAAGGTTCAAATGACAAATTCACCACCGTAACAGGTACAGGAAAGCAAAAACTGAGGGTAATGCTACTCAATGCTAGAAGTCTAAATGTCTAAATGCACTCACTCGAGGCACTCCTTAAAATAGAGAACATCAATATTTGTGCAGTGACTGAGACCTGCTTCAACGCTCTAGAGACCACCCCTGTATTACCAGGCTATAACTCATACCACACTTTTCAGCCATCTAACTAGGACCAGAACACCAAAGGCGGAGGAGTGTCCATATTCATTAAGGATATCCACACCTCCAGACTAGTTGCGCAACATAATGCATCCGAGGTTATCCAAGTGCAACTAACTCTGGGCAAAACTGCAATCCAAATTGTAGCTTGCTACAGATCCCCCACCATGCCCCAGGATTCCCACTCCTCTTTTCTTGATATACTGGAAAATATTAGGGTTCAACCAAACACCCTAATAATGGGCGATTTCAACTACTCCATCATTAACTGGGAAAACTACTCATGCACCATCTCCTTCACTCAACACCTTATGGAATTCATAAATTCCAATGCATTGGATCAACATATCCACACCCCCACAAGGGGCAACAATATCCTAGACTTAGTCATTGAGTGACCGGTGTTCCAAACCTGAAGTCAACTCCTCGTTGGTCAGATCCGACCAGAAGCTAATCACCCTAGATATCTGCATCCCGCCCTCACCCACCATTAAGGAAACCATGGTAAAAAATGTCTCCAAAGCCATCTTCATGCTTCTTAAGACAGAAGTGGTAAACTTCATGACACCCATGCAGATGGGCAATACAGTTACGACTGCTGAATCCTACACAAATGCACTCTATAAGCACTTATACGAGTGTATGGATTGTGCTATCCCAAACAGAACCAAGATGCTATCCTCCAAAAAAACGAAGCCAATCTGGTGGTCCCCTGCCATAAACAAACTGTACAACAGATGGAAGAAACTGTTGCAAAAGAAAGTAAAATCCCATGAGTGGAGGAGCTCCCGAGGAGCTCCCTGGTTAACCTTAATAAGGAGCTGAGATCTCTTATAAGATCCTCCAAAGCTAACTATGAAAACAAAAACACCACTGATTCTAAGGGCAACCACAAAGCATTCTATAGCTATGTCAAGAATCTCAATGGCAACACCTAGATCTGCTCTGAGTTACAGCACAGCGGCACGAAAATTACAGAACCTACTGATATTGCAAACATCCTGGCAGATAGGTTCAGTGCTAACTTTACCCCCCTCTCACCCCCTAAAGGGCCCATATCTATACAAGAGAATGCAGATTCCCTGTAATCACATCTATGCAGGTAAAAGCTGCACTCTCTGAAACCAAAAACACAGCATCCATTGGACCGGGCAACATCCCAGACTGCATTTTACATGAACTTCAGAATGAACTGGCTCCCTACTTAAGCACCATGTTCAGTCATAGTCTCACATCAGGCTTTGTGCCCACTGAATGGTGCACAGCAACAGTTATCCCACTCCACAAAGGGGGAGCCACCACTGATCCTGGGAACTATCACCCCATTAGCCTGATGAGTCTGGTCTGCAAGGCCATGCCATGTATCATCATGGAGCTCATAAACAAAGACATCGGTAACCTCCAAACTCTGGACCCCACTCAGTTTGGGTTTGTAAAAGGTAGATCATGTCTCCTAAATCTGACTTGACTTCTTTGAGGCAGTCACCAAAGCCGTAGTTGAGGGTAAGGTAGTTCACACAGTCTATCTTGACCTCGCCAAGGCTTTCGACACCATCACCCATTCTGGAATTATAGCTAAACTCACTAAACTAGGTATAAATCCCTGCATCACAAGATGGGTTGCCAACTGGCTCACTGACAGAACCCACACTTTAAAAGTTGCAGACTCCAAATCTGACTTCAAACCAGTGACAAGTGGAGTACCACAGGGTTCAGTCCTGGGACCTCTTATGTTTGGTATCTACTTCTCTGAAGTACGGGCTAACACAGAAGGCCTCTGGCTAATGGAGTTCACAGATGACTGCAAACTATGAGCCATAGTCGAGTCCCCAAATGATGTGGACATCCCACAGAAGGGTCTCACTGAGACAGATGCCTGGTGTCAGAGGCATGGCCTCAAGCTCAGTGCCAAAAAGTGTATTGTCATCCCCTTTGGTAAAAACTCTGTACCTATGAACTACCACATAAACAGCAGTCTACTTAATGCCGAATGCATGATAAGAGACCTTGGGACCAAGGTGAACAGTAGCCTCTCCTTTGATAATCACATCGCCACAGTAGTCAGGACATCCTTCTATGTGGCACACCTCATCACAAAATGTTTCTCTTCCAGTAAAAAAGAGGTCATTGTTCCCCTCTACTCACCAATCATTAGACCCATTATAGAGTACAATGCCCCTTTTGGAATGTACCTCACAAGACATCTGCAGCAGCTGGAAAGGCCACAGGAGTACCTCACAAAGAGGATTACTGGCCTCATACAGATGCCCTACACTGACAGTCTCAAAAAACTCCAGCTTTACTCTGTAACATATCTCCTGCTCTGAGGAGATCTCTGCCTAACATATAAAGCTATGTTAAACCCAGAGCTGTTGGACATGCTACACCTAAAGAAATCCCAATCTCTCTGAGCTACATGTTCTAGGGACCTAAACCTTGCTACCACAATAAACAGGACATGCTGGAGGAATAGATTCCTGTCCCAGAGACTTCCTATACTCTGGAACAAACTACCCATCTATGTGAAGCAAAGTTCCTCATTAGCACTCTTCAAGAAAAATCTTGATGAGTGGATGGGAAATAGGAAATACACTCTGGGGATCACTTTGGTGGCTCTGCTCGACAGGGGCACAGGAAATTAACTTTCTTGGGTGGTGTACGCCAGGGAACCTTGTTGGCTAGGCTAACTTAGGCCCTTGGGCCAATAGCCTAGTACCTACCTATGAACCTATATAAGAGAGTTCGCTCTTTTGACATTTCAATATGGTAATATAGACACATGATTTTGGCTTGAAAGAATTGAGATCTATTTTACAGAAGTATGGACAATCTGATTCACCATGGATACTACAGATAGAATTGCTTTTATGGAAACAATATTGTTATGTTTTATTATCAATATTATTGGTAACAATGGGGTGTAGCCATGGGCACAGCATGTGCCAACACCTATGCCAATCTGGTTCTGGCGTGTTGGAAAGATGAGGTGGTCTTTATTCAGTAGAATCCATGGAAAGAGCATCTGGTCTTTTACAAAAGATTTGTGGATGATATATTCATCCTTTTGATGATAGAAGAATTTTATGTCTTTTGTGCAATTTTTAGAAACCACTACCACGTTCCTAAAATTTACTTACATTGTTCGAAGAATGAGATTGACTTCCTAGATGTAAAATTACTTATGAATGATTATGGACAAATAGAAACAAGGCTATATAGGAAATCATGTTGGAAGAATATTTTGTTAACTAGAGACAGTATGCATCGCAAGCACATATTTCCTAATTTTATACATGTTTCGAGATTATGTACTAATGACCAAGGTTGTCATGGAGAGACTGAAATACTTAACATGTGCTTTAAGGCCCATGGCTACAAGAGTTCAAAAATTAGGGCAATGAAAGTCCAGGCTGAAACCCTAAGAGAATCAACAGGAAGACCATAGTTTAATGAATATAACAATATCATGAGAGATATCTGTAATATTATCAGGGACAACTGGAAAATATTATCAAATGATAACCTGAAAGAGATTGTCGGAGATGTCCATAGGTTCAGTTTCAGGAATAACCTGAACCTGAAGTGGATGTTATGCAAGGCTAAAAGGAATGATGGAACTCATTGTTTTCCTTTTATTACTAAGTTTGGCACTTTTCCTTGTAACTGTTGTAAATCATGTAAATACATTGACTTAAGGAATTATTTCCAACATCCGGTAACTAGAAAGGTTTATCAACCTACTCTGTATGCTAGTTGTCATAGTAAGAATGTTATCTACCATTCCCAATGTTCACAATGTCTTTCATTCTATATAGGAAAGAATAACAGGATGCAGAAGGAATGTATCCGGTAACATATTAGTGATATCGGATGTTCCTCTAAGCATAATCCGCTTGCTCAGCATATCAAAGAGAACTCTGGACATAGTTTTACATTTATGGTATTACAACTTTTGAATAGAGTTACTGAGGAGGGGATATAATTAATATTATGGATTTCAATGAATCTATATGGATTGCTAGTTTGAGGGTGGATCATCAGCCTGGAATAAGTGGTGTTTTTACTTTAAAGCGGATTCTGAAACGGCATAGGCTGTTAAACTGAACATGATTGGATGCGGGTACTTTAAAAGACTTGACAGTGTGTTAGATGGTGAATCTGAAGAAGGGCGTGTGTACCTGAAAGTGCTTATTCCTTTTATCACTATTTTTTTATTGCTGAATAAAGTTTTATAGTTTATATGCTACATTGTGTTGGTCCTATACTGTTGTTGGTGTATTTGTTTCTAACAATATGAAGAGAACCAGTCATCTCTCAGCCTGCTGGTACACACACAAAGTCCTTGCATTATGTTTATTTTTGTCATACCACATCTTGTGTTGCTGTTTTCTGGCTGCAGATTTAGCTGAACTCACAATGAAATAAATGATAGATACTTCTAGTGCCTTCTCAAATGTGTCTCCAACCAACAAGTGGTGGTACTTGTGGACAGCCAAAGGAATGTGGAGGTTCAACAATCAGTTATAAATTAGAATAGCCCTATTGTCTAACCAGCCTCCTATAATACTCAGTTTGGGGCTATCAAACTGAACACAAACCCAATAATACTCCTTTTAGAATATGTTAAGATACAAGATTTGAATTTCTGAATAGTCACTCATCATTAACAAATATCTACCTTTGGAATAGTGTATTACTGCAGTAAATTCTGACATGTTAAAAGTCAGCAAATCCTGGCTCAGCGATAACGTTTACCTTTCTAGGTATACATATGTATAGTACAGATGATTTTAAACTTGCTTATTCTTATTCTCTGATGTTGAACTGACAATGGAAAGGAGAAGGCATATGTCAAGCTAGTCATATGACAGCACGATGAGTTTCTCATGGAGGATAATTTAAATCTGCTCTGAATTTCACTGTTCATACTATGCTAACTACCCTGAAGGGCCATTTTAAGCCGAGCCAACAATCCAAGGTCAAAATCAAACTATACCTGGTGTCTATGAGGTGAAGACCTTTACCATTATGTCAAACCTACCATCAGTAATTTTCTCTATCACTATTACCTGTGGGTTTGATTTCACTTCTACAGCAGTTAATAGGCATTGTTTATTGGGCAATCAAGCTTCAATTTTAATTCTTGAAAGATCCTCTACCTTCCGTGGCTAAAAGAAAAAAAAATCTTTTTCATCCATTCGGAAGCTTCTTTGACAATATAGCATACCAGATAAAATGCAATTTCCTGTTACACTATATGATGTGCACTAGGTAAGAAAGGAATACAATTGGTAAGTCATATTTGTTTAGGACACAATCGGAGCTACACGATAGACTGAAAATTACTCAGGATAGATATGTGAGGTATGTCACAAAATTTAATAGATGCACCCCCCAAATTAGATCCATCATTGAGGTGAATTGGTCTATTCTTAAATCAGATAAAGAGGTTAAGGAATTGATTGAAGATAGCCCATATTTTATATATAAAAAAAAGATATTTAAAACAATATATATTCTATAAATATATTAATTATAATAAAAGAATAGGTAGATCTACTAACAAGAAAATGCACTTCCATGTTATAACTGCACTTTCTGTAAGTATATAAATCTTCGTAATTAATTTTTACAGCCAATCTCATAGCATACTTTTGTTTTTAATGTGTTTGCTACATGCATGACAGAAAATGTTATCTATTTAGCCAACTGTGAGAAATATCACTGTTTATATATTGGTAAGTCTAATCAAAAACTTAAGGATAGAATTTCCTCCCATCTCTCTGAGATATGGAAGCACATTTTAACTAATGGGGATGATCATGTGTTTAAGTTTAGAGTTTTATGGAGAATATTTCCTAATAAGAGAGGGTATGAGCTTGCTAATAAAACTGAGATAGAAGAATATAAATGTATGAACTATTTCAGGGCAGATCATCTACCTGGTTTGAACACTTTAAAAGTGTAAAACTCTTATTAAAAGAAAGACAAACATATGTTACTTAATAGACCTTTTCTCCTTATATTTTTATATATACATATATTATTTTTAGGTGTTTTCATACTTTTTAGATTTAGGTATAGAATGTGGTATTTATATTTGAACATTATGGTTTATTATTTAAAGAATTGTTTAAGGAATTGTTGCCTTTTATTTTACTTTATTATACCATGTGATCACTGTGAATTTTGATTGGCTGGCTGTAACTATTTAACCGGAATGCTGTGAGTCTATATTCTGTGATCAAAACCTTAAATTATCGACCACCTATAGGGCAGTCACGAAATATGGGACCCTTAACATTGAAAACAGCCATTTCCACATAGGGAAACAATGCCATTGGCCAAATTAAAAAAAAGTTTTAAACAGAAATGAAGAGGGGGGATTCACCCCCACACCACCCAACTAAATATACCAACTCCTTGATCTACAGTGGAGAAAGAACAAAATCTGAGTAATGGCCAAACTACTCATTTCCCTGTCTGGAAACAGCCGTTCCCAATTTTCAGACTTCGACATTTAGTGATCGACCTTTAGGTATTCGATAACCTAAGGTTTTAACCACATAATAGGGAACAACATGCTATTCACTGTTTTTATCTACTGTACATTGAAGAAGAGTCTGTAAGGCTTGAAAGCTTTGTGTTTATTAAACCTTTTTTGGAATGGTTGGACCACTGTTTTTTTCTTATTTGGTTCTACATTCTTTCCTGTGTGATCCATTCAGCTACCTTGCAGTTTGTTGTTTTGTTACATTTGTTGTTTTATCTGCTTGGCAGCATGTCCTCATCTACAGTAATTTCCAGCTAGCATCTATGATTATGAATACGTAGTCATGTAATTCAACTCGTACGTTGCAGCAAGATTTACTTGTGGGTAAGAATCCATTTTTGGACTTATTTAATCTGACTAAGAATAATGTGAACCCTGATAACTCATCGATAAAAGATAAAGGCACTTTAGTAAAGAAAATATTTGAATTAGAAGCTCTTGTGCAAAAATATAAAAAGGCTTCACTGGCAGAAGTTAATTTTTTCAGCATATCTGGAACTTGGAATTGTACCTAGGGGCTTAAGAATTTCTAAGATGCCCACCTATGGAAACAAGTATCCAGATTTTTTGAAAAAATGGCAAGAGTTAAGTTTATGATTGAGCTTCAATTATATGATACTCATGAATGACTTCTTCACACAGATTGAGAATGAACTGTCTACTCGGATTGAGAGATTCAAACAAGATATTGTGAACTCAACTCAGTTTAGTACCGTTGCTAATGAATTCCAGCATATGCTTGACAAGCTGAGAACATTTGAGAATAATCTCATCACTTCCAAGAAAAGGAAATTTATTTCTGATTTAAATGACTTCCATAATGGCAATGTGTTCCACTGGCCAAAGAGTACTGTGCATTATTCCAGCTCACACAGTATTCAATCTAATAGAAGAGAAAAATTTACTGCAGCTTCATATAATTCAGTTGAACCTGCAGATGTCAGTATTACAGACAATATGGTAACTGCAGCTGTGGCTAATAGCCAGTCAACTTGTATGGGCAGCTCTCCAGCTGATTTAGATTGGTTTATGCTGGTAAGGAAAGAGAATTATGCTCAAGCTCAAGCCTTATTCCTGACTCCAGTGAGCAGCACAGGCATTGCAGAACTTGTGAACGAAAGTAATGGGGCTGAAGTAAATCAGAATGAAGTAAATTCCAATGACAGAACTGATTTTTTAGATGGCAGTACGAACGGAATTCCATGACCAGTTCATCTACAGCTATATTTACAAATTCTGTGCCAAATGAGATCCAAAAGCAAAACAGAATGAAAGGAAGATGCAGAAAAAGGGAAGAAAATGGCAGGTTATCCACACCAACAAGGACAGGACCAGCCTTTTCTGCACAGGTGGGACTGATAACGTGAAGCAGAGTAACAAAAAAAAGTAATTAAATTAGGACATAGTGCATTGAATTTATCTCACGCTGTTTTCTCAGATGTTGAACTGAAAATATTAGAGAAGGGTCTTTCATTTATTTCTACAGTTGATGGTAATTTAAATGACTGTCTCACAGAGCTTAGGTTATTTGTTTGTAATTTGAATTTGAAACTCATGTTTAAAAATGCTGCAATTAATAATAGTAATAGTGCATTCATTTTTAAGAGTACTTCTACAATTAAAGCATTTTATAAGATATGTGAGGATGAGTTGTACAAAATATTTTTTGAACAAAATAAGGACAAATATTATAATTTTAGTGAAGAAGAAAAGCAAGCATTAGTAAGTTTAAGTAGCAGAGAGGATATAATTATAAAACAAGCTGACAAAGGGGATAAAACTGCAATAATGAATGTGACTGATTAACAGTGGATGCTTACCTTGCTATCAGATGCACATACTTTTATAAAAATCAGTAGAACAAATGCTGACAATATTATTTATAAAGTAAAAAGTCTTTTATATGATTTGTTGATGGAATTTTTGATTTCCCGACCTTTATAATTATTTATATGTAGCTACTCCTGTAATTCCGATAATCTATGACCTACCTAAAATATATAAGCACGCAACAATTCCCCCTATGAGACCTATAGTCTCCAGGAGTTGGTGGGTCACTACAGCTTTGTCTAAATATTTGGAAATAGAGCTACATAACTTACTTATGTATAGCAATAGCTTTATTAAAGATACTAATGACTTCTCATTACATCAGTGGATAAATGAGCATGAATTAGACAATCTGCTACTGGTAACTCGATATAAAATCATTGTTTACAGTCAATTGGCATGCAACACATCAGAGAATTTTTATTCGCTCATAGCATTTTCTCTAACACTAAAGTTGAGATGATTTGTTCCATGTTGGAAGTAGTACTTTGTAATAATATCTTTATGTTTAAAGATGAATTATACCATCAGCTATTGGGAGTAGCCGGGACACCCCAATAGCAAACAGTTATGCTAATTTAGTGTTATCAAGATGGAAAGAGTTGCATATTTATGACACTAATGGAACATTTCTAAATGAAATGCTAACTTTTTACATTTTGTGGATGATATTTTCCTTATTTGGAAGGGAAATATTGATACAGTATATGCATTTGTTGATTTTTTTACATAAACCCACTGATTTTCTTTGCTTTGAGCTGAAGCTTTCAAATGAAAGCATACATTTTCTAGATGTAAATGCTATTTATGCTGAAGGTAACTTTGAAACAGCTATTCACAGAAAAAATGTGCAAACTACACAATATGTACATACAAACAGCATGCACAATAAACATGTTCATAATAGTGTAGTGATGAGTCAGTTTATAAGAGCAAGTAGGCTAAACACAACCAGTGGATGGCTTTATTACAGAAATGACAACTATGGCTGATGCCTTTGTGATATGAGGGTATGATTTAAAGGTGATTGAAGACAATATGTCTTACATGGGTCTATATCACTTCGGCAAAGTGACAGTAACAGCATTTCATCAGAAATGCCTTTCGTTGAAATCTGCTCTTGTGGGGGGTGTTCAAGATCCTCAGTGTACCGCAATCTTAATATGAACAGTTCAACAAATGACATGCATGATGTAAGTGAACCGAAAATGTCATTCTCTAAACTGAATTTTCTCTGAAGTAATATAGACCCGTCTTACATAAAGCAGGAAAGGAATACGGATCATAAGCCATATTTGTTTAGGACACAATCAGAGCTACTTGATACACTGAAAATTACACTGGATAGATATGTGAGGTATGTCACAAAATTTAATAGACGCACTCACCAAATTAGATCCATCATTGAGAAGAATTGTCCTATTCCTAAATCAGATAATGAAGTTAAGGAATTGATTGAAGATAGACCATATTTTATATATAAAAAAGAAAGTAATTTAAAACACTATCTATGCTATAAAGATATTAATTATATTAAAGGAGTAGTTAGATCTACTAAAAAGAAGAATACACTTCCATGTTATAACTTCACTTTCCGTAAGTATATAAATCTTACTAATGAATTTTTACACCCAATCTCACAGCATACTAAATGCACGACAGAAAATGTTATCTATTTAGCTAACTGTGACAAATATCACTGTTTTTATATTGGTAAAACTTATCAAAAACATAAGGATAGAATTTCTTCCCACCTCTCTGCGATACAGAGAAAAATTGAATCTAATGAACTTTATAAGTACGTTTTAACTAATGGGGATGATCATGTATTTAAGTTCAGAGTTTTACAGAGAATCTTTCCTAATAAGAGAGGGGGGGGATGATCTGGCTAATAAAACTGAGATAGAAGAATATAAATGGATTAACTATTTCAGGGAAGATCATCCAACCGGTTTGAATACTTTAAATAGTGTAAAACCCTTATTAAAGGAAAGACAAACGTGTATTACTTAATAGACTTTTTCCACTTATATTTTTTATATATACGTATATTAATTTTATATATTTCTCAGGTGTTTTTATACTTTTTAGATTTAGGTATAGAATGTTATATTTATATTTGAATATTATGGTTTATTACTATTTAAAGAACTATTTAAGTAATTGCTGCTTTTTATTTTATTTTACTTTATTATACCATGTGATCACTGTGAATTGTGATTGGTTGGCTGTAACTATTTAAATTTAATGCTATTCACTGTTTTTATCTACACTGAAGAAGAGTCTGTAAGGCTTGAAAGCTTTGTGTTTATTAAACCTTTTTTTGGGATGGTTGGACCACTGGTTTTTCTTATTTGGAAGTGCGAAGGAGCTTATACTGTACTGCACCATTTGCTTTCCTTTGCACTTTCTTACAGAAGTTTCACTTCTACCACAAGAGGCAACAATGCACACATTTTTTGAAGTGAAATTTCTTATGAGACGATGTGAGAGCTCAGAGTGTGTGTGCCTTTCGGCTTTTCCCGGTTAAGGATCGCCACAGCGAAACTCTGGTCTGCTAATGATTGGTAGTTGATTTTTACGTACCAGCTTGCCAGGCCTGATGCACAACTTTCAACGAAGGTACGCCCATTCACGCATGTCTCCACGCAGAAGACGCTCTAGCTGAGAATCGAACTGGACAGATTCTTACTATGAGGCGACAACGCTACCGCAGCACCACCAACAGAAAAGTGAAAAGAAAGTACGTAAGTCAAACTCTGCCCTTAAGGGAGGAGTTTGACTTCCATAATTCTACTTCAGCTTTTCAAACATACACACAGACCCACAATGAAGAGTTAGAGTGATCAGGCAATCCCCCCCCCAACACACACACACACACACACACACACACACACACACACACACACACACACACACACACACACACACACACACACACACAGTGACAGTGAAGAGTGACAGGGGAAGAGTGAGAGCGTGTGAGCGATCCATGGCAGCCACACACACACACACACACACACACACACACACACATATGTGCGCACGTGCACGCACACACAAACACACACACACAGTGACAGTGAAGAGTGAGAGATAAAGAGGGACAGCGAGCGAGTGATCCATGGTGGTCTCTCTCTCTCACACACACACACACACACACACACACACACACACACACACACACACACAGTGAAGAGTGAGAGGGAAAGAGTGGGAGCGAGCGAGCGATCACACACACACACACACACACACACACACACACACACACACACACACACACACACACACACACACACTCGTGTGCGCGCACGTGCACACACACACACACACACACACACACACACACACACACACACACACACACACACACACACAGTGACAGTGAAGAGTGAGAGGGAAAGAGTGAGAGCCAGCAAGGGATCCCAGGCCACACACACATACACACATGCGCACACACACACACACACACACACACACACACACACACACACACACACACACACACACACACACACACACACACACACACACACACACACACACACACACAGTGACAGTGAAGAGTGAGAGGGGAAGAGTGAGAGCTAGTGAGCGATCCATGGCAGCCACACACACACACACACACACACACACACACACACACACACACACACACACACACACAGTAACAGTGAAGAGTGAGAGGGGAAGAGTGAGAGCTAGTGAGCGATCCATGGCAGCCACACACACACACACACACACACACACACACACACACACACACACACACACACACACACACACACACACACACACACACACACACACACACACACACACACACGCACACACACACAAACACACACACATACACACAGTGACAGTGAAGAGTGAGAGGGAAAGAGTGACAGCGAACGAGTGATCCATGGTGGTCTCTCACACACACACACACACACACACACACACACACACACACACACACACACATACACACATGTGCGCACATGCACGCACACACAAACACACACACATACACAATGACAGTGAAGAGTGAGAGGTAAAGAGGGACAGCGAGAGTGATCCATGGTGGGCTCTCTCACACACACACACACACACACACACACACACACACACACACAGTGAAGAGTGAGAGGGAAAGAGTGGGAGCGAGCGAGCGATCACACACACACACACACACACACACACACACACACACACACACACACACACAGACAGTGAAGAGTGAGAGCGGAAGAGTGAGAGCAAGTGAGCGATCCATGGCAGCCACACACACACATATACACACACACACACACACACACACACACACACACACACACACACACACACACACACACACACACACACACAGGGAAAGAGTGACAGCGAGCGAGTGATCCATGGTGGTCTCTCTCACACACACACACACACACACACACACACACACACACACACACACACACACACACACACACACACACACACACAGTGAAGAGTGAGAGGGGAAGAGTGAGAGCAAGCAAGGGATCCCAGCCCCCCCCCTCACACACACACACACACACACACACACACACACACACACACACACACACACACACAGTGACAGTGAAGAGTGACAGGGGAAGAGTGAGAGTGAGTGAGCGATCCATGGCAGCCACACACACACACATGTGCGCATGTGCACACACACACAACACACACACAGTGACAGTGAAGAGTGATAGGGGAAGAGTGAGAGCTAGTGAGCGATCCATGGCAGCCACACACACACACACACACACACACACACACACACACACACACACACACACACACACACACACACACACACACACACACACACTGACAGTGAAAAGTGAGATCGAGTGAGCGATCCCACAGACACAGACTGTTACCTTTGCCGGAGTTGGATTTTCTTTTATTTTTTTTATTTTTAAAACTGTTTTAGACTATTGCAGAAGGAGGTTAAATAAATTATGCAGCCTGTTTTGTTTATTTTTTTCTGCAAAGTCAAACAAGTCTTTTTACATTTTATATAATTTCCATTTTAATAGAATGCACTGATGGATAGGATATTTTGAGACTTGCTTATGTTTTGCTTATAAAATCAGCTGCGTTTTGATTCTAACACTGCAGCCTAAACATTGTTATTTAGTTGTGGAGTGGTTTTACATTAAAGGGCTTTCTGTTCTGGTGTGCAGGAGTAATTTGTTTATTTATCTTTTTCTACTATACGTGTCGTTGTAAATTAATCAACAGTATGCACACATACTTTTCATTATCTGTATTCCTTTGCTCATTTTTGGGTTAGGGGTTTAAGACACTGTTACTCATATTAAAGTAAGACCGGATTGTTCCCCCTTCAAAAATAGTTTCATGAAAATATTCATTGTTTTGGGTGAATGTGAACTTTTTAATTTTTAATAATAAAGTTCTCCAAGACATGAGTGGTTGTGGTTTGTGATACTTGCAATATAATAAATGTATTTTTATTTTTGGTGGTGGTGTATTCATTGCTTCTCCTGTACTTTCACCATTTGATTTAATTAAAAAAAAAACATGAAATCATTAATAATCCATCACTGCTGTATGCAGTTAGAGTATGATCTCTATTGAGTTTGTTACAAAATTGTCACAGTTTTTAGGTTTAAAATTGTTAAAGGTGATTTGTAGTTTTATCAGCCTTTAAAGTGTATATACTACAGATTATGATTTTTTTTTTGACAAGAACATTAGCTTTGCAAAGCATTATTTCCTGATCTGTGTTTCAAAGGACTTTACAGCACTTTTCCATGTGTCTGCATTTTATTTTATGTATTTGTTTTTGTTAGCCGGGTTATAACAATGATCCCACCAGATCACTTTCAGATTTATCCGTGGGTTACAGATGTAAACCAAACAAACAGATTAAACAATGGTCAATGTATAGTATTTGCAAAGAATAATAGAGAAAGCAGCATATTTACAACAGTCAAAAGTGACTACCAACAATTTCACATATTTGTAAATGCTAGCCAACACTTGTTTTTTTATAAAAAAGAATGTGCGTAGTTGTCGTGCGCAGTAGAAGTGAAACGTCTGTAAGGAAGTGCAAAGGAGCTCATACTGTACTGTACCATTTGCTTCCCTTCACACTTCCTTACATAAGTTTCACTTCTACCATGCATGGCCACCACATACATATTTATTATAACAAGAGAAAAACATCCATCCCTGCACTTGAAAGTTCAAAGACCTGTGGCTGTAGTTCAGCTCAAGTGCATAAAGGGGTACTAGCTATTCTGGTTAACTGTCCAACAGAAGCAGAAGGTTATGTGGGAAAATGGGAGTAGAACCTCAGTGCCGAAAGTGCATGACAATGGGAGCAGAACCTCAGTGCTGAAAGTGCAGGACAATGGAAGTATAACCTCAGTGCTGAAAGTCCTGACAATGGGAGTACAACCTCGGTGCTGAAAGTGCAGGACAATGGAAGCAGAACCTCAGTGCTGAAAGTCCTGACAAAGGGAGTAGAACCTCGGTGCTGAAAGTGCCGGACAATGGGAGCAGAACCTTAGTGTTGAAAGTGTAGGACAATGGGAGTAGAACCTTGGTGCTGAAAGTGCAGGACAATGGGAGTACAACCTCAGTGCTGAAAGTTCAGGACAATGGGAACAGAACCTTAGTGTTGAAATTGCAGGACAATGGGAGTAGAACCTTGGTGCTGAAAGTGCAGGACAATGGGAGCAGAACCTTAGTGTTGAAAGTGCAGGACAATGGGAGTAGAACCTCGGTGCTGAAAGTGCAGGACAATGGGAACAGAACCTCAGTGCTGAAAGTGCATGACAATGGGAGTAGAACCTCAGTGCTGAAAGTGCAGGACAATGGGAGCAGAACCTTAGTGTTGAAAGTGCAGGACAATGGGAGTAGAACCTTAGTGCTGAAAGTGCAGGACAATGGGAGCAGAACCTTAGTGTTGAAAGTGCAGGACAATGGGAGCAGAACCTTAGTGGTGAAAGTGCAGGACAATGGGAGCAGAACCTTAGTGGTGAAAGTGTAGGACAATGGGAGTAGAACCTTGGTGCTGAAAGTGCAGGACAATGGGAGTACAACCTCAGTGCTGAAAGTTCAGGACAATGGGAACAGAACCTCAGTGCTGAAAGTGCAGGACAATGGGAGTAGAACCTTAGTGCTGAAAGTGCAGGACAATGGGAGCAGAACCTTAGTGTTGAAAGTGCAGGACAATGGGAGTAGAACCTCGGTGCTGAAAGTGCAGGACAATGGGAACAGAACCTTAGTGTTGAAAGTGCAGGACAATGGGAGTAGAACCTTGGTGCTGAAAGTGCAGGACAATGGGAGCAGAACCTTAGTGTTGAAAGTGCAGGACAATGGGAGTAGAACCTTGGTGCTGAAAGTGCAGGACAATGGGAACAGAACCTCAGTGCTGAAAGTGCAGGACAATGGGAGTAGAACCTTAATGTTGAAAGTGCAGGACAATGGGAGCAGAACCTTAGTGGTGAAAGTGCAGGACAATGGGAGCAGAATCTTAGTGTTGAAAGTGCAGGACAATGGGAGCAGAACCTCTGTGCTGAAAGTGCAGGACAATGGGAGCAGAACCTCTGTGCTGAAAGTGCAGGACAATGGGAACAGAACCTTAGTGTTGAAATTGCAGGACAATGGGAGTAGAACCTTAGTGTTGAAAGTGCAGGACAATGGGAGCAGAACCTTAGTGTTGAAAGTGCAGGACAATGGGAGCAGAACCTTAGTGTTGAAAGTGCAGGACAATGGGAGCAGAACCTTAGTGGTGAAAGTGCAGGACAATGGGAGCAGAATCTTAGTGGTGAAAGTGCAGGACAATGGGAGCAGAACCTTAGTGGTGAAAGTGCAGGACAGTGGGAGCAGAATCTTAGTGTTGAAAGTGCAGGACAATGGGAGCAGAACCTCGGTGCTGAAAGTGCAGGACAATGGGAGCAGAACCTCGGTGCTGAAAGTGCAGGACAATGGGAGCAGAACCTTAGTGTTGAAAGTGCAGGACAATGGGAGTAGAACCTCGGTGCTGAAAGTGCAGGAAAATGGGAGCAGAACCTTAGTGTTGAAAGTGCAGGACAATGGGAGCAGAACCTTAGTGTTGAAAGTGCAGGACAATGGGAGCAGAACCTCAGTGCTGAAAGTGCAGGACAATGGAAGTAGAACCTCAGTGCTGAAAGTCCTGACAATGGGAGTACAACCTCAGTGCTGCCTGACAATGGGAGCAGAACCTTGGTGCTGAAAGTGCAGGACAATGGGAGCAGAACCTTAGTGTTGAAAGTGCAGGAAAATGGGAGCAGAACCTTAGTGTTGAAATTGCAGGACAATGGAAGTAGAACCTCGGTGCTGAAAGTGCAGGACAATGGGAACAGAACCTTAGTGTTGAAAGTGCAGGACAATGGGAGTAGAACCTCAGTGCTGAAAGTGCAGGACAATGGGAGCAGAACCTCAGTGCTGAAAGTGCAGGACAATGGAAGTAGAACCTCAGTGCTGAAAGTCCTGACAATGGGAGTACAACCTCAGTGCTGCCTGACAATGGGAGTAGAACCTCGGTGCTGAAAGTGCAGGACAATGGGAGCAGAACCTTAATGTTGAAAGTGCAGGACAATGGGAGCAGAACCTTAATGTTGAAAGTGCAGGACAATGGGAGCAGAATCTTGGTGCTGAAAGTGCAGGACAATGGGAGCAGAACCTTAATGTTGAAAGTGCAGGACAATGGGAGCAGAACCTTAGTGTTGAAAGTGCAGGACAATGGAAGTAGAACCTCAGTGCTGAAAGTCCTGACAATGGGAGCAGAACCTCAGTGCTGAAAGTGCAGGACAATGGAAGTAGAACCTCAGTGCTGAAAGTCCTGACAATGGGAGTACAACCTCAGTGCTGAAAGTCCTGACAATGGGAGTAAAACCTCGGTGCTGAAAGTGCAGGACAATGGGAGCAGAACCTTAGTATTGAAAGTGCAGGACAATGGGAGTAGAACCTTAGTGTTGAAAGTGCAGGACAATGGAAGTAGAACCTCAGTGCTGAAAGTCCTGACAATGGGAGCAGAACCTCAGTGCTGAAAGTGCAGGACAATGGAAGTAGAACCTCAGTGCTGAAAGTCCTGACAATGGGAGCAGAACCTCAGTGCTGAAAGTGCAGGACAATGGAAGTAGAACCTCAGTGCTGAAAGTCCTGACAATGGGAGTACAACCTCAGTGCTGAAAGTCCTGACAATGGGAGTAAAACCTCGGTGCTGAAAGTGCAGGACAATGGGAGCAGAACCTTAGTATTGAAAGTGCAGGACAATGGGAGCAGAACCTCAGTGTTGAAAGTGCAGGACAGTGGGAGTAGAACCTTAATGTTGAAAGTGCAGGACAATGGGAGCAGAACCTTAGTGTTGAAAGTGCAGGAAAATGGGAGCAGAACCTTAGTGTTGAAAGTGCAGGACAGTGGGAGTAGAACCTCAGTGCTGAAAGTGCAGGACAATGGGAACAGAACCTTAGTATTGAAAGTGCAGGACAATGGGAGTAGAACCTCAGTGTTGAAAGTGCAGGACAGTGGGAGTAGAACCTTAGTGTTGAAAGTGCAGGAAAATGGGAGCAGAACCTTAGTGTTGAAAGTGCAGGAAAATGGGAGCAGAACCTTAGTGTTGAAAGTGCAGGAAAATGGGAGCAGAACCTTAATGTTAAAAGTGCAGGACAGTGGGAGTAGAACCTTAGTGTTGAAAGTGCAGGACATGGTAGCAGTTCAAGGACTAAGCATAAGCTCCTTCAGTCACTGGAAATTGCAAGGGAAGAAAAAAAACTAGGGGTAACATTAGTCTGGAACACTATGCCAAGCCATCTAACTGACACACAGAAATCATAGGGAAATGAGCAAAATAACAAATTCTTACCCCTGGCAGATCTTTCTGATAAGGAACAAGAGTTGGAGATGGGATTTTGTGGGGTCTGACCCATCACCAAAAGACACTGACCAGATGGATAAGAAATATGTTTTGCCTGCACTAACCAAAAACTTGTGATTGCAGCCATATGACTTTCTTTATATATTCTTTGCATGTCTAATCCCTCATAATCTAGCATAGGGTGAACCCTTGTGGCTGCTACTATAATCAGCATGAGCCATTGATAGTTTTAGCAAGCATTCTTTTAGCTTCAGCTTACTGGTTTGCATATTGTTCATCTACCATTGAATTAATAGGATTTACATTTTCCTGTTCCTATAAGATTACTGAGTGTTCATTGGGGTGTATAGGTTGTGTTTTGTAAATCAGCCTTACATAAGGGTTGTTTCCTACTTACCGCTGTTCCCCTCTCCTTTTTAAATTACTTATACACATGCACAAACCACATAGACTAGCTCTGATGTTATTCGGGACAGATCATAGTAAAGGAGAGGGGAGGGGGCATAAAGATTCACCAGTTCAGTGGTTTATACTAGACTAACAACTACCAGGGTCTTTACAATCCTAACCATGCAACCCAGCCCTGTTTTGTTCCAGAGTTCCTTGGGCGCCTATATGATGGGGTATGTTAGTAAAGAAGTAGCCAAGAGTTTTGTGTGGAGGTATGTTAGCTGGGAATTAATTTACTTACTGTTGACCTCTGTCCATCAGACACATGTGGGGCAGACCAGGATGAATGTGTGATTTCCCACCTAACTATCAAGGTTTCTTTTGAATAGGGTCAGGGATAATCTCTTATTCATGTAGATGGGGAGCTTATTCCATAGTGCAGGGATCTTTTGAGAGACATAATCCCTCCAGTAAGTTCTATTTATGTCACAGACAAAGTTCAGGTAATTGGATCTAGTGTTTCTGTTGCTATTTGTCTTGCAGATGTGCAGGAGCTCTATCAGAGCTGGATCTGAGGATGCCTTAAATGCAAGGCATAGATTGCCTCTCAGTAACCTGTGAGAGACTGAGTACAGAGGAAGGACCTTAAGACAATGCCCTGTATTCTCCTGGTAATGAGCCTTTGAGAGCACTTCAACTGTTGTAAGTGCCTGGTTAGTTACGTGATAGAGGGGACACTGTACTCAATGATGGGTCTGATAAGGCTGAGTAGATTGGTATTATTACTTACTTGGATCTGGATGATATACTCTTGCTTACGAGTTGGGTGAGATAGAATGAGTTTCTTACTATCTTGGCTATGTGTTGGTCAAATGCCAGTTTACTGTCTACATATGTTCCCAAATCCCTCGCTATCGAGTCAACTCTTAGGGGTGTTTTATTGATGAAGTAATTGGCTTGGGTAGGCAATTTCCCAAAGGGTACAATAATGCATTTCTTTGCATTGACCCTCAATCCCTGGCTTTCACACCAGTCATTTGCCTGTGTTAGCCCCTCTTGTAGGATGTCAGTGCTGTGGTGGGAATCAATGATAGCTCCCAATTTACAGACATCTGTGAACTTGGTTAGTCAGAGGCCTTTGACATTAACCTTGACCTCCAAGAAGTAAATACCAAGCAGGAATGGGCCCAACATGGACCCCTGAGGTACTCTACTTGTGACTGGTCTCCTGGTGAAGGTGGTCTCACTGATCCTGACTTCTTCGGTCCCATCTGTGGGCCAGCTGTCAATGCAATGAGTGATGTAGGGACTTATGCCTAACTCTGAGAGTTTGTTAGCAATACCTGAGTGAGATATTGCATCAAATACCTTGGGTAGGTCAAGGTAGGTGGTATGTATAATTTTCCCCTCATCCATAGCCATGTTGACCCTCTTGAAGAAGTCTACCAGGTTAAGTAGGCAAGACTGTTCAAATACAGGAAACTGCAACTTGAAATCTCTTATTTACGTGAATGTGTTTCCTGTTCACATATACCAAAGGGGCTATGACAATGGTGTTTTCCCTCTGGACTGATTCAAAATTCATCTTTTCATAAAGAATTACTTAGTCTCTTTGACAGGCAGGGATGTGAGTTCCTTACTTTGCTTATTACTTACTATACCCTGCAGTCAGATGCATTAAATAATTAATTAATGGACCTAGAAAGAAATATTAAGGAAGATACTGATTTTCTTAGGTATAAATATGACTACATCTGTAGTTATACCAGTATTGAGCAGACAGTGGATAAACTAAAGGTTGTGAAAAATAAAAAAACTTCAGCGTGACCAGAGGGACTATAACAATGGTACAGCCTACACTCCTCCCCCTTTAGTTGGTGCCACTGTCAATCATTCACTTGTTGAATCTGATTCGCTGAATAACTTTGAAAGGAATTCCAGTCAAGTATCCGCCCCTTCTGGCCTAGTAGCTGACACTCAGGCACTGAATACACCAGAATCTGCAACTGCTCTTTCTCCCAGACGCAGTCAATGCATTTTAAACCAACAAGGGACTAATTCTCATGATTCCCACACTTCGGGTTTTCAGAACCGCCAGAATGTGAACAATTTGAGATCGGGTGGCTCCAACAACACTTCTTGTCACAACAAGCAGAACAACAGATGCCGGAGATGATATCTGTGCATTTACTAAGTTCTCTTGCTACTGGCGGTGATGCATTCTACCCTCGAATTCTTTTAAACCAAACAAGTGACTTTATAATCTATAGTTTCACTGAGTTTGATGTACATAATGAAGTTATAGACATTTTAGCTATGGGACTGTCCTTTGTGCCTCCCAAGGATATGAGCCTTGCTACCACCTTGTTAGACTTAAAGTTGTTTGTTTGTAAATTGAATTTAAGCATATTATTAGGTTAGGTAATACTATTAATCCTATTGCTAACCATCATATTTCAGTATATTTAACCCCCCCCCTTCAGAACTCACTGTTGTTTGAAAAGCTGTGTGAACCTGACTCGAGGAATGTTATGCAGGGGCAACCTTACAACACTGGAGTCTTTAAGAATACTGTGTTAGAGAACCAGCTGAAAGCTCTTGATTTTTTGAGACATTTTAATATTAAGATTCTCAAGCCAGATAAAGGTGGTGGCATGGTGTTAATGACTGAAGAAGATAATTCTAATAGAATGTTAAATATCTTGAGCTCTGAAAATTATGAAAAAGCATCTGTTAACCAACTTCATGGAGCTTATCAACGTATTAGGGCATTATTAAATGACCTGTTTATTGATTGTATGGTAGATATAAACACATATAACTACCTGACTACACCATCTCCAGTTGCACTCACCATATCTGGGCTCCCTAAGTTACATAAGAACTTAAATAACCCACCGCTTTGGCCTATTGTTGATGGCTGTAATAGTATCATGTATGGATGTGCTAAAATAGTTGATGCTAAATTGAATAAACACCTTAGGGGTCAGTCACAAATTTGTCATGGCTCATGGGCTTTCCTTAATAACATCAATGATCTGGACTTCAATGCTGAATACAACTTTTTAAATATAGATGTCCGGGATCTATATATGGTTATCCCACAAACTTTAGGAATTATGAGGACCCGAGAATTCTTACATAAGTTAGGTGTTGCAGGTGAGGAGATAAACCTGATTGAATAGCTGCTAGATATTATTCTGATTAATAATTACATGTTTTTTGGGGGTGATATATATCTTTAAAAATCAGTTATAGCCATGGGCTCCCCCTGTGGGTGGAGCTTTGCTAATTGTGTCATGGCATACCGGGAAAATGAAATGTTATTTTGCCATGACTATTTTAAACATCATGTTGTATGGTATACACGCTATCTAGATGATATATTTGTTGTGTTTAATGGTGATGAAACTCAAGCTTCCAAATTTGTTCAGATACTGTCAGAGATGACTAGCTTTTTGAAATTCACATTTGAATTTAATAGTGAATTTATAACATTTTTGGATGTGTTATTAACCAAAGACAGGGTTAATCAATGTTACACTGCAAAAATATATCGCAAACCTACATACTCAAACTGTTTTTTTACATTTCAAAAGTACTCATCCATACCACCAAAAGCAGTGTGTTGTAAAGGGACAACTTGTACGGCAGTCCATATGACCACACTAGAACAAGATTTTTCAGATGAATGTCTTTTGCTTAAAGAAATGTTCCTAGCTCATGGATACCCATTAAAATTAATTGATGAATTGATATCTGAGGTTACACACAAGCATATATCAGGTTGGTTTAGACCTATAGTCTGCAGTCTTACACAAGCAGAAGAGGAAGGGCTAGACAATTTAACATTACCTAACAGTGTTCAAACTGATAAAAATGATCTTAACTTTACATTAACTTTCAGCACTTCATTTTCACTTGATGCAAAACAAACAGCGAATATTTTATCTAAAAATTGGGCTGTGCTTATTGACGAGGCCCAAATTAGAGACAAAGTCCCAGAAGCACCTAAAATAATTATAAAAGAGGCTTTAATCTTAAAAGTTTTATCGAGAGAGACTTACATAGTAATCATAGAACTGGGGATATGTTAAAATGTGGATGTTGCAATTATTGCAAGTTTATTAAAAATTCAGTCAGGTTTACAATAGAAATTTTACCTATTCCATTAGTGGTAGATATATTTGCAACAGCCCAAGAGTGGTTTATTTAGCTGAGTGCCAAAGCTGTCCACGGTTTTATATAGGAAAAATCGAAAGACAATTGAAGCAACAAATTTATGAATATCAGTACAGCATACATAAGCAAGATTGTAATAATGCACTAACAAAGCATGTAACTGAATTTCCTGGGCTTTACTTCTTATTTCTTGTGATAGAGCAGGTTAAAGAAAGCATTAGAGGTAGGCCATGGAAATTATTATTGGATCAAAGGGAATTATGGTGGCAAGTCCTAACCAATGCTTATATGTACCCAGGTTTAAACGAGTCATGTTCCTTAAAATGTTTATTAGGATTAAAATCTTTGGAAAGAAGTTAACTTGTTAAGAACTCACTGTTTTACCTTGTCTTGGAGACAGGTTTAAGATTTTTATACTGTAGTTAAATGTATTTTTATATGTTATAGAGAGGGTGTTTATTTATATAAACATAACAATATATACATATATATATGCTTATATATATATATATATATATATATATATATATATATATATATATATATACACACACATATTATGTTTTAGTTATGTGTAATGATCTGATGATGTCACTGTTGGTGGTTTATTTAAACCGAGAAAGTGTTTTCTTTCATGTTTTTTGTCTGAAGAAGGTCGTACGTTGTTACACCCAAAAGCGCTAACAATAAATTTGGAAGGTCTGGTAAACCACATTGCCTTTTTGTTTGTTCTCTGCAGTTTGTTTTTTATTTTATGTCTTGCAGATGTGCAAGAGCTCTACCAGAGCTGGATCTGAGGATGCCTTCTATGCAAGGCATAGATTGCCTCTCAGTAACCTGTGAGAGACTGAGTACAGAGGTAGGACCTTAAGACAATCTGTGTAGTACAGGGTATTAATGCCCCGTATTCTCCTGGTAATGAATCTTTGAGAACACTTCAACTATCGTAAGTGCCTGGTTAGTTACGTGGCAGAGGGGGCATTGTACTCAATGATGGGTCTGATAAGGCTGAGTAGAGTGGTATTATTACTTACTTGGATCTGGATAATATACTCTTGCTTACGAGTTGGGTGGCATAGAATAAGTTTCTTACTATCTTGGCTATGTGTTGGTCAAATGCCAGTTTACTGTCTACATATGTTCCAAGATCCCTCACTATCGAGTCAACTCTTAGGGGTGCTTTATTGATGAAGTAATTAGCTTCGGTAGGCAATTTCCCAAAGGGTACAATAATACATTTCTTTGCATTGAATCTCAATCCATGGCTTTCACACCAGTCATTTGCCTGTGTTAGCCCCTCTTGTAGGATGTCGGAGTTGTGATGGGAATCAATGATAGCTCCCAATTTACAGTCATCTGTGAACTTGGTTAGTCAGAGGCTTTTGACATTAACCTTGACCTCCAAGAAGTAAATACCAAACAGGAATGGGCCCAACATGGACCCCTGAGGTACTCTGCTTGTGACTGGTCTCTTGGTGGAGGTGGTCTCACTGATCCTGGCTTCTTAGGTCCCATCTGTGAGCCAGCTGTCAATGCAATGAGTTATGTAGGGACGTATGCCTAACTCTGAGAGTTTGTTAGCAATACCTGAGTGAGATATTGCATCAAATACCTTGGGTAGGTCAAGGTAGGTGGTACGCTTTATTTTCCCCTCATCCATAGCCATGGTGACCCTCTTGAAGAAGTCTACCAGGTTAAGTAGGCAAAATCTTCCCTTAACAAAGCCAGACTGGGACAGCTTGAGTGTCTGTAGGTTACCAGTGTCCTTGTTGATCATTTCCATGATAATTTGTTCCATGGCTTTGCATGTTAGACTTGTAAGATTGATGAGTCTGTAGTCCCTGGTGTCTTTAATGGTCCACCTTCATGAAGAGGGATGACTTGCAGCCTTCCATTCACCAGATGTGTAACCTGTTTTGAGGCTGTAGCTGAACAGTGCCTCAAGTGGTCTTGCTAGGTCATTTTTAGGCTATTTAAGAGGTAACCTGGCATATTGTCGGGGCCCACTGAAACAGTGTTTTTGTCCTCAGTGAGCACCTTTAGGACCTGCTCCCTGTTGAAAGTTAGGGGGAATATAATAGAAGGGATTTCACAGGGGATAGTTGGGTGAAGTTGGGCGGTAAAGTTAGAGCTAAATTTATCATCTAGTAAATAATTATGTCACCCTGGTCAGTGCAGGTTGCACCATTTACACGAGTTCTGCACACTGCTGATTATTTCCTTTAACGCTTCTGACATAGCTAACTTTGTGATTGTTCTTAGCCTAGGACGCTATCCTGACCTCATAACTGACTTTGTTGAACTTTATTAGACCACTTAGTTACTTGTTTAGTTGAATCAGAGAGCTCTTGTCTCTGTGAGTTTTTCTTTCTGATTTTGGCCATGACTTTTTTTCTTTTATTGTATAGTTTGTTAACGTAAGGATTCCACCAATGTGGTTTGTTTTTGGTGTTAGATTTGGGTTAACTTCTGGCAGGTACTACAGCCTCATTGCAGCCATTTACACATTTGTACAGGGTTTCTCTAAATAATTTTGGATAGGTAGCTGCGTACTTGGGGTTAGAGGAAGCCATGAATTTTGACAAACCATTGCTTAATAGGATATAGTTTGCTTTAGTAGAGTTCCTAACTATTATGGGTTCAGTTGAGTTTTCTATATTGATTTTTATTTTGAGGGAGACAGCTTTGTGGTCCTACTTCACCAATGAAGAAGTAACATGGGGGGCAGTATGCAACACTCTCCCATGTTGGTGTGTACTAAGTCTGATATGTTTGATCCTCTGGTTGGAGAGGGCAATATCTGGTCCAGGGTGTTTGTGTTGAAAAAGTTCAGGAAATGCTGTGCCTGTGAGTTATAGACAGCATATATTTCCCAGTCTATACAGGATTAGTATAGTGTTGTTCATTCTCATTTATTTTTACAATGCAGTGGGACCAGGACTTAACTTGACAGCTATTGTTGTGAAAGATGTCACACTATATATTTACAGGGACCTTAAGTTCTGAGCAGGTACTTATCTTACATAGTTATATTTCCCTGAACCATGGGGATCTTGCTACTGGCTCTGCGCTTACCTGCCTACAGTAACAAACTTTTATAGCTGTTATACCAACCAAGAGAATTATTCGGTGCTAGGGCAAGTGGCAATGATGTGAAGTCCAAAACGTGTAGTGGGAGTAGGACAGTAAGAAAATTAGACTATTGTTCTGAAATGTATGAGGCCTAAATTCAACCATTAAAATGGCCTGAATTCCCCAGGATATCAACAGCCAGCAAATAGGCATAGTATGTCTTCAAGAAACTAAACTGCTAAGATGCACTCAAAAAATATTTAAAGTTCTGGAGGGGTTATATGTGGAATCATACTGCAAACAGTCAGCCAAAGGAATGAACAGTAATTTTCTGGGGTGGCAGGAAATTAGGTCTATTATAGACAAGGAAGGTAGAGGGATGGCGATTTTTGTGAGAGATGAGGTAGGAGAACTGGTCATGGGGAATGTCTATGTCCCCAACCAAGAGGATATGAAGCCTTTTCACTCTTAATAAAGCACTGGAATCAGCATGGGCCAGAAATCTTCCAATAATCTTAGCCAGGAAGTTCAGTGTTACTCTAGACTATGCATTAGATAAAATATCCAAAATATGCCTGAAATCATACAAACACAGAAGGTATATAAGGGCTTGGATGCAGGAAATCAATTTGGCAGATGCCCGGAGAGTGTTATATCTAGGAGAAACTAGCTTTGCATATTTTGCATCAGGGCAAGGTAGACATAGTAGATTAGACTTATTTCTAGTAAAGGCCAACAATTGCTAAACAGGATACAATCAGTAAAAATAATACCTATGGTATACTCTGATCATTGCAAGGTAGTTTTAGAAACTGATACTTGTGGATAGGAATATCATGCCATGAAAATTAGAACTGACCCTCTCATACTCAGGAATTCAAAGTTAAAGCAGGACAGTGCGATTCTGGAAGGATGTAAGTATTTATGGGGAAATGACCTGGGCGCATTGGGATTTAAGACCATAATTCTTGTCTAAACTAACCATCCAGGGTGAATTGTACCCAAAGAGAAACAGAGAGAATTAGGGCTTTATGAGAAGCCAATATAACAGTTAGTTTAAGTTTACGAGAGTAGAAGTTACAGAAATGAAAAGGTGACAGCAGAAATTAAGAATTGAAAAGTTAAAGCTATACAATCTTCTTTTTCTTTTGGCTGCTCCAATTAGGGGTCACCACAGCAGATCATCTGTTTCCATTTCTTCTTGTCCTCTGCATCTTGCTCTGTCACACTAACCACCTGCATGCCCTCTCTCACCATGTGCATAAAACTTATCGTAGGCCTTCCTCTTTTCCTGTTACCTGGCATCTCCATCCTTAGCATTCTTCTCTGAATATACCCAGCATTACTCCTCAGCACATGTCCAAACCATACTCAGCATCTCTCCTCAGCACACCCAAACCAAATTGCAATACCAAAAATGGGACCATTTGAAATTATTATATTGGGTAAGGCAGCACAAAAATTGATAGCCTCATAGCTTAGACAAAGGAAACAGGGTGTGGTCATAATGGAGCTGAAAGATGTGACTGCAGTTGTGAAACATGTGGCAACGAAGATTAATAATATAATGAGGGATTATTTTGAATGTTTTTATGTAGCAGAACAGCCTGGCAGTGATGGTTCTTGGGATCATTTTAGGAAGAAGATAGAAGGGCCTGGACTCCTAGATTATCAGTGTAAAAATTTAAATAAGCTCATAACCCTTTGCAAAGTACACCAAACTATAAGAGTGGCGAAAGCTGGGAAAGCAAGCCTGCTGGTAGGACAAACCATAATCTTTACATGAGACAATGCTATCCTCACTGGGGCATACTTATACAGAATTTGACAGTAACCAGTGCTTGGTTTATTGATGCTTGCAAACTCTGGGTAAAAAATCTGCAGCACTGGCTAACAGAAATTTTACAGGAATTACAAGAGTTTCAAATAGTCTGGTTTATTGGTTAACTGGACTAAATCAGCTCTTCTGCCTTTAAATGCTCAATGCCAAGCACTATCAAGAACCCTGTCACAAGAAGAACTGTAGTGCATAAAAACACACAAATATCTTTGCAATATCTTTGCATTCATATTAAGAGTAATTGTGTAGAAATGTTAGAACTCAACCTCTGCAGCTGTTACATCATTGTCAAAAAATGTACCATATGAGCACAACTGAAGCTACAATTCCTAGCAAAACTTGTGGCAGTTAAGATGCGCCTTCTCCCAAAATACTTGTAGATAGCAGGATGCATCCCTTGTATAGATTCTCTCCCTATAAAATCCAAACTCCAAAAGCACTTTTGCAATTTTATCTGAGATAATAAACGCCCTAAGATTGTCCCCAAAAACCTAATGGCATCTAAGACATATAGAAGTTTGACTGCACTGGACCTTGCAAGATATGCCCAGACAGCAGACATTGTCCAAATGGTGCAAGCTAGAACCCATCCCAGACCCCTATAGGTATATGGAGAGCTACATCTAATAGTCATGCAGCTATGTCAAGGTTTTTCATAGGGAAGGAGGATGACTTTGGGATCCAGGAGGGGCAGAAGACAAGTTATTCCACATTTTAGTGAAGAAATGACAACTGTCTAAAGAACAGCATGCATGGACACATATTTGGTCTAATATTCATGAGAAAACAGTAGATACGCCAATCTTCTGAGATAGATGGCTACAAGGTGACATTTTATTTTGGGTAGATACCTTCAACCCAACTACTGCACTCAATCATTAGAAGAGTGGCAGCTAAAATACCATAATGAAAACCTTCCATGGTGGCAATACTTGCAATTAATAGCTATTGCTCAGACAATCTCTGCAGCAATGGGAGGGTTTTTAAGCATAGCTGGCAGTGATACTAGAAGAAGGTTACCAAACATTGACTGCTTGCATGTCTCTATAAAGTATTAGATTATTATAATGCATCATTATTTGAAGTATACAGAGAAAAATGGGCAACTGTCTCAAATAAACAGGTTACAGTAAGGTTACGGTAACTCACATTGATCAGGGCATGTAGTACAATATAGCAGCATGCATTAATGTGTGTCAATTAACTCCCAAACAATTACAGGCCAGAGGTTGTGTAAAGACATTTTCTGGAGATGTAGGGTGGCCAAAGCAAATTATTTACATTTACTACGGAATGTGAGGCAGTTAAACAGGTATGGACAAAAATGCACAGCGTGACAATTATGGCAGTTAGACACTACCTTCTGCCACTTTCTGACCTTAATTGCTGGATCTTAGGGATCATCCCGAAGGATATGGGTATAACTATGCCACAAAACCAATGGCTCCTATAGATAATGAGGATAATCACAATCACTCCTCCCACCAAAAGGGCAAATTCAGATGCCACAGCATCAATGGGACCAGACAGCATCCCGTCCTACATGAACTCCAAGAAGAGCTAAACCCAAACATAAACCTACTGTTCAATCTTAGCCTTACTACAGGATATGTGCCCAAAGAGTGGCGTACAGCAACAGTGGTCCCTCTCCATAAAGGTGGTGCCTCAACGGATCCTGGAAACTATCGCCCCATAAGCCTGACTAGCTTGGTCTGCAAAGCTATGGAAAGGATCATCATGGACCTCATAAATAAAGATATTGGGGACCTACAGACACTGGATCCTACCCAGTTCATCTTTGTTAAGTGCAGATCCTGCCTCTTAAACCTGGTTGACTTCCTCGAAACAGTCACCAAGGCCATTGACGAGGGGAAGGTGGTCCACACAGCCTACCTGGACCTCGCAAAAGTCTTCGATACAATACCCCACTCGGGCATTATAGATAAGCTCACCAGCTTAAATATAAACCCCTATGTCACTAGATGGATTGCAAACTGGCTCAAGGACAGAACCCACATGGTTAGAATTGCTGGAGCCATGTCGGACTCCAAACCAGTTACAAGTGGCATCCCACAAGGCTCAGTCCTGGGACCTCTCTTTTTCGGTATATATTTCTCGGAGGTACAGGCCAACACAGAAGGACTGTGGCTGACCAAGTTCGCAGATGACTGCAAACTGGGTACCATAATCGACTCTCCAGCTGACACAAGCATCCTCCAAAAGGGCCTCATAGAAACAGACAACTGGTGCCAGAGCCATGGCCTCAAGCTAAATGCCAAAAAGTGTATAGTCATCCCCTTTGGCAAAAACAAAGTGCCCACAAATTACCACATAGGTGGTAATCCATTTAGTACAGAAGAAGTAATTAGGGACCTGGGGACCCAAGTTGATAGCAATCTCTCATTTGACAACCACGTGGCCAAAGTGGTTAGAAAAACATTTTATATAGCCCACCTAATCATGAAGGGATTCACATCTAGATCGGGGAGGTCATCATGCCTCTTTACTCATCCCTCATCAGGCCCATAATTGAGTACAATGCCCCTTTTGGGATGTACCTTACCAGACACCTGCAGCAACTGGAAAGACCCCAAAAGTACCTCACCAAGAGGATCAAAGGGCTCAAACAGATGCCATATGCTGCCCGGTTAAAGAAACTCCAGCTCTATTCAGTGGCATACCGCCTGTTCAGAAGCGATCTGTGCCTGACGTATAAAGCCATGTCCAACCCGGAATTGATGGATATGCTGCACCTCAGAAAATCCAAATCCCATCGAGCTACATGCTTGAGAGACTTGAACCTCAGCACTGAAATAAATAGGACATGCTGGAGGGACAGATTCATAACCCAGAGACTCCCTTCACTCTGGAATAAAATCCCAGTCCAGGTTAGGCAGAGTCCCTCATTGACTCTCTTCAAGAGGAATCTTGATGAGTGGATGGGAGATTGTAGGTTTACTCCGGGTATCACTTCTGTGTCACTGTTAGACAGAGGCACAGTATACTAACCTCGAAAAAGGGCATAGCAAAATAAATTTAAAATGGGTGGCGAAAGCCAAACACATTCTGGCTAGGCTTATAAATGCCCTAGGGCAGATAGCCTAGTATGAACCTATGAACCTATAAAGAATTGGACTGCTATGGTAAGCGACTATGTCAAGCTTTGCAGAAAAGTGTGAACTATGCAGAAGTAAATTTATTCCAATGGACATTACTAAAGAATTGGACTACTATGGTAAGCAACTATGTCAAGCTTTGCAGAAAGGTGTGAACTATGCAGAAGTAAATGAGTACTGGTATATTTCTCTTTGTGTGTGTTTAGTCCATGTTGTATGAACTGTGTACCTATGAACCTATATCCTACGTATGAGCCTATATTGGATGGGAAATAGGAAATTCACCCCGGGGATCACTTCTGTGGCTCTGCTCGACAGGGGCACAGGAAAATAATTTTCTTGGGTGGCGAAATCCAGGGTACCTTTTTAGCGAGGCTTATATAGGCCCTAGGGCCAATAGCCTAGTACCTACCTATGAACCTATGTACTCATGTTTGTGAAAGTCTTTTTAGAACTTTTTCTCTTTAGTTTTATGTATGTTGTAGTTAATTGTTCATAGATCTTTACTGAAGTTTGATTCGGTAACTAATGCTCTTAACCTGCAATAAAAATGTGTTTTCACACACACACACACACACACACACACACACACACACACACACACACACACACACACACACACACACACAAATTAATAAAAGAATTCCAAGTTGAAGATCTGCTACCGTGAGAATGCAGTTGTGTCTAAACTTGAGGAAGTCTCTAGGACTTTAATAAATTTCTTTTTTTTATTTCTTCATATTTTTGCATCATTACTCCTTGTGTATACATTCACTTCAGAGGGTTTACTTTTATTTTTGCTTCTTTTGTAGTTTTGGGATATTAGGCAGCTATTGTATTGACCTCTCTTGAAGAAGAAAGATGTACAATCTTACTGAACAGTATAGTTCTGCTTTCTTCATATGATGTTGTGACGAAAGAAGATACTGCCAGCCCAGAGAGATGGAATTTTCTAAATAATTATATGTCACTGGTGAATATCAAAATGATTTATGTAAGATGCTTGTGTTACAAATGTATTAGAACTGTATGTCATGTGTATATCAAACTGCTTGTACAGATGCATGTGTTAAAAAGGTATTTGCAAAGTGCTGTTTGAAATGTAACCACAGTGTGCCCTACTGGAAGAGAACAGAAATGTACATGCACTATTGTAACTGCTTAAATGTATATATTTTAACAGCAAAAACTGGAATACAGGTGACTAACTTCAGAAGAATAACTGAAATTAAATTACTTCATGGCTAGGCCATAAAAGGTGGTATCTTTCAGTTTTCAGTGCAGCAAGAGACACAATGTCTGTACTAGGAAACTTTCTGTATTGCCTTTATGGTGAATTAATTACTAGTCTTGAAAGCATGAAGGAATGAAATTGTTTTATGACTTCCAGCATCTGCCAGAGATCTGAGGAGAAGCCCTCGTCTGTGTATTTTTACAGGTAGATGCTAAGTACTGCCAACTTCATCAGTGGTTGTTTGGACTGGGAACTAGCAGTCAGATGGCAAGAAATTATGTAATTCTGCAAGCTATCCCAGAAGTAGTATGTTAGATATTAATTTAAGAAGTCCTTAGTGAGACAGAGCATTCTGCATTCAGTCTTGGACCTAACAAGAAGACCCATTTACCACACATCTGCCTTGCTCTATTAGTAAGTTCTTAGATTATAGTACAATTCTCTTAAATTCAGTCAGGAATATAGTGAAGCTTAGTTTAGATATTTTTCTTTATTTATTTGAGACTGTCATTCAATGATGTTTTAAATATTTCCTGCAGTTTTGAACTTTGAGGTCACTGTGAATATATATTTAGTATTGTCTTGTCTTTTATTGTTTATTATTAAATATATTTAAACCTTTCATTGTGGCTATGTGTAGAGATATTTAAGTTTTGAGAGTACTTGCATATTTATTTGGTGACACTGTGTGGGCCACTCCTAATAGCCTTGCTCTTGGTCAAACTACCTTTGTGTTAATATTAATATTACACTGTAAGATTGGACACCCTTTGTTAAGGGCCCTAAAGTAGCTGATAAGGAGTTGACTGGTGGCAGTGGTAACTACCTTATAGCCTGGGCAGAAGGGGGCCTAGCTAGTAAACCTGTGCCAGCCTCTCCCAGATGTGTGTGTGTGTGTGTGTGTGTGTGTGTGTGTGTGTGTGTGTGTGTGTGTGTGTGTGTGTGTGTGTGTATGTGTGTGTGTAAATCAAACCTCAGAGAGTGTGTGTGTGTGTGTGTGTGTGTGTGTGTGTGTGTGTGTGTGTGTGTGTGTGTGTGTGTGTGTGTGTGTGTCAGTTACTTGTGCAGGGACATGAAGCACTGGCTAGATAGAGAGGATGCTGGAGGTCTTGGCTTGGTCACTCAGCTGAGATCTCAACTCTATAGCTGTGCCAGTGGAGAGTCTTATTGGTGATCCGGAGAAAGAGGGAGAAACTAGCCCTGGATTGACTGTGGTCTCTGTGTGCTCTTAAGGCAAATTGCACTTGATGCAGAGAGCTGCATCTGGTAATATTGTGTTTGTGCTTGCTATCCTCCCAGTGAACATCCCCCCACTATTGCCAGTGGTGAGGATTGAGGCTCCTTGATTATTGATCCAGTGGAAGGTAATCACAGATGGTTTGAACCACATAATAAAAAGGAGAATTTTAAGTACCTCAGTCATGTTGTTTCTAATGTTACATGTTTGTAAGAGTTGTATCTGTTACAGGATAAACATACATTTCTCACAATTTGTGTAACTTTTGAGAATGTTATTGTTAACTCAGCCAACATTAAAACATTTGGAAAGCAATAATAAGACATAATCACAATATAAACAATGTCCTTCTATATCACTGTTTCAGTATTTTTTTAGGGAAGGGAGCCCAAGCTGATGAAATTAATCTGATTGAGAGGCTTTTGGAACTAATATTAGCCAATATTTTTTTCCTGGTTGATAATGAATATGTTCTCCAGAAGACAGGAGTAGCGATGGGGTCTCCTTGTGGAGGCAGCTTCGCAAATTGCATCATGGCATTTTGGGAGAAACAATTCTTGTTTTGAAATGAGGTATTCCAGAATAGAGTTCACTGGTGTGTGAGATATTTAGATGATATGTTCCTAATTTTTAAAGGGAACAATTAGGATACCATATATTCTTCGGAAATATTATCTAACATGACATCCTTTTTGGATTTTACATACCACTTTGAAACAGATAAAATTTCATATTTGGATGTTTGGCTAGTTAAATATATTAATAATGGCAAATACACTGTCAAAATATATATGAAGCCAACATATTCCAATGATCTCCTCCACTTCAACAGTAACCATCCATTACATCAAAAAAGAGCCGTCATTAAGGGGCAGCTAGTTAAGGCGGCCAAAATGATTACATTGGATTATGACTTTGAAATAGAATGTAAGAATTTAAAGATTATGTTTTTAAAGAGAGGCTACCCTCTAAATTTAATATGTGACATTATAGCTGAGGTGGCGAGGAAAAGGCAAACAGGATACTTTCAACCCATAATCAATAGGAGTAATATTGGGGCTAGTGGGTACTCCACAATCCAGATACCTCTTAAGGAAAAAGAGAAAGAAAAGGAAAATGAAAAAGAAGTGAATCTTGAATATAATATCAGTTTTACAACAGTTTTCTCTAGTGATGCCAACAGCTTAAGGGAAATTTAGTTAAAAATTGGGCCCTAATAAATTATGATCTGGCAGTGAGAAACAAATTGGGATCCAAGCCCAGGATTACATTCAGGGGGGTGTAATATTAAATTTCTATTAGAAATAAATATTAGACCTTATGTCCCCAATAAAGGTATGAAAAAATGTGGCCGGTGCCCCTATTGCAAATATATTGAAGTTGCATCATCTTTTACAATATGTAATACAAAACTTATGCTGGCAGGTAAATTTGATTGTAACTCCAAGGCAGTCATATATTTAGCTAAGTGCCAGGAATGCGACTGTTTTTATATTAGTAAGACAGAACAGCACTTTAAGTAGAGAATTTGTGACCCCAATACAGCATTACTAAACAGGATACAACTAATGCCTTAGCCAAACATATTTTGGAATAGTCGAACCATTATTTTCATTATATGGTCATAGAAAAAGTGGAAGTCAACAACAGAGGGGGCCCTTGGTCACTTAGGCTGGAAGAGAGAGAATTATTATGGCAATTAAAACTAAATGCATATTCCTTCCACAGCCTGAACGAATACTGTTCTGTTAAGTGCATTCTAAAACAAAAATCTTTAGTAAGATAGATACATGTGTTTTTTTTTTTATATAAATGCATGTATGTATACAGGTATAAGTATTACCTTATGAATTTCTTTAAAATAATTTCACCATGAACATACTTTGGTGAATTTAAATAGGAACTGTGTTTGCTTCTTAACATAAAAGTGGGAGAGGTATGATATCATCACATTTTAGAATTATTTAAACCTTAGATGTCTATTTTAAAATGTCTGAAGAAGTTCCTTCATTGTATGCGGATGAAAGCGCTTACAATAAATTTTCAGTGTGAACAGTAAATTGGAGTAGTCGAGTACTTCTGGTGATTTACGTTTTTTCTGACTGTTTCAGTATTCTTAACATTAGGGATCTCCCTCCCAGGGCAGCCCGAAGTTCAGCCAGTATACCAAAGCTTAATGATCTTGTATGCACTGTATGTCATACATATTCTCCCAGCAAAGAACATAGGGCATAAAAGTGATGTATGGATGCAGTTACTCAGAATATCTTTGCCATCAGTCTGAATGATATTATTGCCTGTTGGTTTAAACACCTTGTTGCTGTGCTGAATATCTAGCCATCAGATAACTGTCCCATTCAGGTTGTTTTTTTCTTTTATTTTCTTCAGTCTTGTATTTTGTTTTGCATACCTAGAGTTCATGTCATCCAAGAAGGGAAAATGTCAGTGAGAGAGACAGATTCCCAATAAGGACCATCATGAACAGTGTATCTTTTGTTTCAGTGCTCCCATGACCATACCTCTTGTAGTATCTTAAAGCATTTGTGCCTAAGACATTCAAAAGCTGTTTGTCTTCCCTGGCCACTTATCTTGAAAACCAGTGGCTTAAACAGTTAACATGGCAGGATCCTTTAACTCAGAGATAGTCCCATTAGGTATGAAGAAATCCAAGATGTCTTGGCCGGATTCTTTACCTGTCCAGCCCCCAACCAGAAATTCTGCTAGAAGTGACTAATATCTCTGTAGGCCATTAGGTGTCTACATTGAATTCCTCTGCCACGACCCTACTGGAGGCCAGCATGGATTTGTCTTTTCACACATCTTCTGACCCTTTGCACGCATCTGCTCTGGACGTTGAGGGGGAACAATGGCTGATTATCTTGGAGAATCCTAGAGGGATTCTGCAGATATTGGTCAGGGAGGAGCTTTCAGGTTCACTTACTGAATCTCATCTAGGGTCAGAACTGCTGGTATTTATTAGGGCTGATGTCCTTTCCAAGAAAAGACAAAAACAAAGCATGTTTTGGTCTGTCCTAAGGATCCTCAAAGGGAATGGCAAGAGCTTGTTTTCTGCCTTGATTGCCTGAAAGCTTCCTCAATGGGTTTCAGTGCCTGCTTCTCCTTGGACCTGTATCCCTTCTAAATGGCTTATGGAACCAGATTCCTCAGATGTG
Source organism: Protopterus annectens (assembly GCF_019279795.1). NCBI lineage: Eukaryota > Metazoa > Chordata > Ceratodontiformes > Protopteridae > Protopterus > Protopterus annectens. The sequence continues at coordinate 628,249,432 of NC_056728.1, read as the reverse complement.
GATTCAGTATTTGATGAGGTGTCTGTCCTATTCTTCACAGATGCCTTCGCCTTTGGCTTATGGTTCTGTTGATGAGGAGTCTGTTAGCCCTAAGCCTCCTTTTGAAGAATTGTCCTTGGGGACACAATTACCAGGATGATGGAATACTTTAAGTGGGTTTCTTCTCAAGTGTCTGATATTCAGAGAAGATATGAGCTGCTTCAGGTGGGTACTCCTCAACCATCTGCAGTTCCTCCTGTGTTGGCTGCCATGTTAGACACTTTCATTACTGCTTCTAAGCCTCCTGATTCTCAGCCTCCTGCTCCTAAGAAACCTAATTCTATAAGGTTCCTGAGGATTGTCAAATTTTAAGTGTCTTTCTGCTAATCCTGCTGTGATGGCAGTCTTATTTGACAAACCTTCTAAGCTCTTACCATCTTCCAAATTTCTGTCTTTTGATAAGAATAGTAGGGCAATGGAAAGGATTTTTAAGAATGTTTACACTGCTTCTACTTTGGCCTTCAGGGTTGTTTATTTCCAGACCCACACGACCAGGTATGCTCTAGACTTGATTGCTCAGGCTTGCCAGGTTATTTCTGACCTCATTTATTCTTAAGGCAAATCCTCTCTCTTATCTGTTTGATGGTCTATTTCGCAAGTGGCTCACCAATCTACTAAGTATAGCTATAATGCTGCTGATGCCTTTTCCAGTACTGTTGCTTTTGGGTCTGTCATAAGGCAATATTCTTGGCTTCATATCCAGTCTTTGTCTGAGAAGATTAAGGACAATGTGTTGGATGCTCCTTTGGATAATAAACATATTTTTGGCACTACTGCTGCTGCTGCTGACCTGTTTAAGTCTCTTCAAGAGAAAAGCAAGGCCTTGCAGGACCTTAAACATATTTTTGGCTCTTCTCTCCTTAAGTTCCAGAGGAATTATCCTTCTAGATCTGATTTTGTTCACAGGGAACCCTGCCAGGCCTCCAAAGGCAGGAAGAGTGGTAGGCAAGCCCCCTCTTCTAAGGCTTCTCAGATTTCTGTGGCCCAGAAGCCTCCTTTATCTGATAATCCTGCTTCTATTTGACTATTTGCACCTCCCCTTCTCTTAGACCAGGTCCCTTTGTCCCTTCAACTTTCCCTTTGTCTTCCAAATTGGCTTCTTATAATTTCAGACTCTTCTTCCTATCATCTGTCAGGGTTACTTCATAGTATGGAAGTCTCTCTCTCTCTATCTGTCTCTCGCTCTTTCTCCTTTTTCAGGATTCCTCAAACTCATCTAGAGCAACTTCCTCATTTCCCATAGGTCCTAGGGTCCTGGTAAACCAAGGAACCATTCAGCCTCTCCCCCTTCCCAAGTGGGAAAGAGTTTTTATTCCAGGATGTTCCCAGTTCCTTGAAAGGAGGGTACTTGGAGACCTATTCTAGATCTCTCCCAGCTCAACGCCTTTCCCAAGCCCCCTTCTTTTCAGATGCTTACTCTTTAAACCCTGTTTCCTCTTTTACTGTCTCTGGCTTTTCTGCTGTCTTTGGATCTGAAAGATGCTTACCTTCATATCCCTATTCACCGTCTTTTCAGAAAGTTTTTACATTTCTCTGTTTCTTCTTTTCATTTTCAGTCATCTGCTTTGCTGTTTGGCCTCTCTACTGCCCCAATGGTATTCATAAAATACCTAGCTCCTGTGATTGCTTTCTGTAGGCTTCAAGGCATTCAGATCCCCACTACCCTCCCAGTCTCTCCACACTCAAGTGTAATTATATCCCTTATAGTCTCTAATGAAACATTTACCTGTTTATTTTTTCTTCTTCTATGTGATATATCCCTACTAGCCTCCCAGTCTGTCTCTGACTCAACAATAGTTGACTCACTCTCTCTCAGCCCTCGGACAAGGCATTTCTTAGGGCATTCAACTGGTAAAATTAAAAAGGACTTTGCACTCCTTTAAAAAAGAATTGGTAACAAAAGAAAGACTAACATTATAAATGTGACTTCTGAACTGAATTGCACACACCTTGATTGGCTCATCCTGCTCCATTCGCCCTACGAGCTCACTCCACTTCCCTACCCTGCCCCCCAATTCCCACCCACCCCTACATACTCTGAAATTATATGTAACCTCCTTTACTAAGACCCTCCCTTCATCCACCCAATATCCAATAATTACATCCATCAACACCATCTACGCACGCCCTTCAACTTCCCACCACTCCAGCTCATCTACCAGTTCAATATCCACACCCATATTTTCTACTCACACAACTTACACCCTCACCAAATAAAAACACCTCCTCTAACTCCACAACCTCACACTCACTATGTCTCATTACCCCCAGTCTCATCTCCACTATACCCTCTTGGGATTAACATCCCTATTCACCTGCTTCTCATAGCCACCATCAGCACCTCTTATCTCTTCACAATCACTCACTGTATCCACCCCAAATCCCCCACCCTAACCCACA